>NC_143508.1:10274318-10425833 GCF_051622355.1 Phaseolus vulgaris
AGTACATGATAATGTAGATGATGATCGATTGGAGCACATGATCGATTGGAGCGCATGGATATGGAAGTATGTCAAGCGATGTTGAGACTTCATTGTATCCTGGGTCAACTAACTTCACACAGTTGTCGACAATGTTAAGATTGATGAATTTGAAGGCAATAAATGGATGGACTGATAAAAGTTTCACGAAATTGTTTCAGTTATTGAAGAACATGCTTCCAAAGGGAAATACTCTACCTAATCGTAATTACGAGGCCAAAAAGATTCTTTGCGCAATGGGTATAGAGTATAAAAAGATACATGCATGTTCTAATGATTGTATATTATACAGGAAAGATTTTGAATTGTTTAAAAAATTTTCGAGGTGTGGGTTATCACGTTATAAGTTGAAACAAAAAGATGATGATACTATTGAAGAGATAAAAAAGCATGGACCCCCAATGAAGGTTATGAGGTATTTTCCCATCATTCCAAGGATGAAACATTTGTTTGCAAACTCAAACGATACTAAGAATCTTATATGGCATGCAGATGAGAGGAAATGTGATGGCATGTTTCGACATCCAGCTGATTCTATTCAATGGAAGAAATTTGATGATGAGTTTCCAGAGTTTAGTAAAGAATCAATAAATATCTGACTTGGTTTAGCTAGAGACGAAATGAATATGTTTGGTAATATGAGTACAAATCACAATTCATGGCCTGTTTTACTATTTATTTAAAACTTACCTCTTGGATTGTGCATGAAGTGAATATACATGATGTTGTCTATGATGATATCTGGTCTGAAATAGCCAGGGAATGACACAAATGTTTATCCAAGTCCCCTAATTGAAGATTTGAAGTTAATGTGGGATCAGGGTGTTGAAGTATTTGACAAATTTGCTAATGAAACTTTCAAGTTGCATGTCATATTATTTTTCACCATCAATGACTTTCCGGCATATGGTAACTTATCAGGGTATAGTGTTAAAGGTCATAAAGCATGTCCAATATGCGAAGAAGACATCGATTCTCCACAGTTAAAACATGGAAGGAAGACGGTATATCTTCGGCATCAGAGGTTTCTTAAAAGTCATCATCCTTAGCGGAGGTTGAAAAAAGCCTTTAATGGACATCAAGAGACTAGTGGTCCACCAACTCCATTAACTAGTGTTGAGGTTTACGAAAAGGTAAATAACATAAAGCACACCTTCGGTAAGTAAAAAAAAATTCATTTGTGACAAACATTTGGAAGAAAAAATCAATCTTCTTTAATCTTTCATACTGGTCGAGATTAGAAGTCAGACATTGTATAGATGTAATGCATGTTTAGAACAATGTGTGTGATAGCTTAATTGGTACACTTCTTAACATTAATGGGAAAACGAAGGATAGTCTAAATGCTCGTTTAGATTTGATTGAGATGAACATACGAGGCGAGTTGGCACCGATAGAATGGGTAAGCATACATATTTGCCCCCAACCTGTTACACCATGCCAAAAGATGAAAAAGTAAGTTATTGTCAATGTCTAAAGCGTGTGAAAGTGCCACAAGGACATTCCTCAAATGTGAAGGGTCTAGTGTCAATGCAAGATTTGAAGTTAATTGGGTTGAAGTTGTTAGAATATATGGCCTTAAACGAGAGGAGGTGAATTGTTTAAGAGAGGTTTTTGAAATCTTTTTCAAGTTTAACAAAATTCTTTGTATGAATTCAGAACAGAAATTAGGTTAACCAAGAGTAAGTTCAATAAATCAGCAAAGCAGCAGAAAAACAATCAGTTGTTTCTGCGAAACAATCGGTTGTTTATACTAGTAAAAGCTAAAAACAGAATGTAAATGAGTTTAAGAGTAAGAGAAAGATACACCAACAGTTTATACTGGTTCACACTTAAACCAAGAGCTACATCCAGTCCCCAGAAAACCACTGGGTAATCCACTAAGTAATCAAACCAGATTACAACACACAATCCACCAAAGCAGTGACCTTGAACCCTTCAAGAAACACACTCACTTTGGCAATTTACACACCAAGAGTATTGATCTTGATCCCCTCAAGAGCACACAACATTGATTGGCAACACAACACCAGAATTACAGAAGGTTGAAAAGAGATTACACTTGTTTACAGAACAATCTGAAATCAATATAAATGCAATCCTATTCCACTCTCTTAGAAAACCCAAAGCTTTGATGTGAATGTTCAAATCTTGAATCAACTCTTTCACAACTAAAAAACTCAAATCTGTTTTTCTTATCTTGTTTGAAAACATAAACAAACTATTTATATTTTCCAAAGATTGGTCAAAGCATTTAATGAAGGAGCGTATTCAGTTGGAAATCATTTAAAGCACATTCAACCATCAAAACAGAATTATGTTAAGATTTTCAAAGAAACAATCGGTTGAAACCACGAAACAACCGATTGTTTGGTTTGGCAGTTAAGTCAACCAAACTTAAACAATTTTCAACCTTTTCAAAAACTCCTAAGATTAAAACAACTGGTTGATTCGACAAAACAACAGGTTGTTTTTCACTTAGTTTGAAAAACACTTTATTTTAAAAAGGATTTAAAACACATTAGCTTTAGATTCAACAAAGGAGTGGATTACAAATAAAACTACCCAAATCCCTCCCAAAACACAGCAGCAACACAGCCTTGCATCAAGCACAAAGGATTTGGATTCTTCAAAGCACAAGTTGACTTCTTCAAAGCACTTGATCACTCTTGATCAACAGAAGTCTCATGATTGTCACATCTTGATGCAACAGTTGTTGGCAGTAGCTATTCGTGGGATCTTACCAAAAAATGTTAGACATACCATAATCCGTTTGTTCTCATTCTTCTCTTCCATCTGTTGTAAAGTCATTGATCCATTAAAACTAGATGAACTTAAAGATGAAATTGTTGTTATCTTGTATGAATTGGAGATGTTTTTTTCTCCATCTTTTTTTGACATCATGGTTCATCTAGTTGTGCATCTAGTAAGAAAGGTTAGATTATGTGGACCAATGTACTTAAGATGGATGTATCCTGTTGAGCGGTATATGAAAATTTTGAAAGGTTATGTGAAAAATCATTATTGTTAAGAAGCTTCAATGATTGAAAGGTACATAGCTGAAGAAAGTATTGAATTTTGTTCACAGTACATGTCAAAAGCAAATCCAATAGGTCTTCCAGCTAATTCGTGGCACCATAGGCGTTGTGCAATCCAGAGAGGGGACTGGGTCTGAGATTGATACAGGGTTCACTACTCATCCATTACCACATTTGCGCCATGTAAAATGGAAGAGGACCCGAATTAAAAAGTCGGGTGCATTTAGTTCTGTTCAATCAGAGATAGTCTGTGAAAAAATTGTAAGTTATTAATATCCTCTTTTGCATTTATTTTAAAGAATTTATTATATTTAAAACTAATATGATTTTGGTCTCTTCCAGGATTCCTTGAGCTTCCAAGGTAATTTTTTCCCTGAAGTTCGTCACAATATCCTGATTGAAGCAATTGGACGACTTGAGCATTGTGGTCATCTTCGTGCAACTGGAAAAGGGGTTCGAATTAAACTATATTTTGGAGTTGCACCACAACACTTATCCTCCTCCCCCAAAGAGACCAAAGCATAAATGACGAGTAAGATACGTAAAGAATTAATGGAGCAGATGAGAAAGGAGGCTGATCGGATGAGGCTAGAGTTGCACCAGGAGATACTATCGCAACAACTTTGTGTTAAGCCGGCAATTCAGGCGCTTGTTAATCCCGCTCCCAAGAGCACAAAGGGAAGTTGTGTCGGCTCCTACCACATCAGGGGAGGATGTCATTGGCGAGACGAGCCAATGTGAGCTACTGGTAGAGGGCGACATGCTTCCTCAGGTGGTGGCCATTGGAAAAGTCTATAAAGAGGTCACCACCTTACATAATGTTCCTCTCTCCCCTGATGTGGCGAAGGTAACAGTTGAAAGAGTATAAGTACCTGATGCTCGTGTTCCACTACCCTCAGATGATGTAACCACTGTGGTGTTGCATTTCAGACATTCGTAGCCTGCCCCAAATACCTCATTCGAATTATGCCAGAACCTCCGGTAATAATTTCATTTCATTATATTAATTTATATTTATATATTACATATAATTTAATACTAATGTTCTTTATTTTGTAGAAACCTTGTCGGAAATCAAGTCTGAAAAGGAAGCATGAGGTTTCGATTGATGATCTTATAACTTCCTTAGCTATAGTTGCTAAAAAGATTGATCGAGATCCTCTTGAAGTTCCATGGGATGGTACGTTTTTTTAAATAAACACTGAGTTGTCACTGTACATATACATGTCAAATTTGTTCTAATTTGTGGTTGGGGATCAGGAGCTCAATATAAATATAATTCATTTTTTTATGATGTAAGTATCTTTACCTATATTTCAATTTACTTTATGTTAAATTAGCATTGATTATGCTTTAACTAATAACTTGTAGGTTTTTGAATGGTGTTTCTATCACTGAGGGGAAGGAAAATGTGTATGGATTCTTAGATCTCACATATACTAATCCCACTGGAACAAAGGCAAATGAAATCCAATCATACATCACTAACACCCTGGAAAAGGAAGGAAAAGAAATTTATTTATGCCCTTATATTAAAGAGTAAGTTTAATTATATGTCTTCAATTATTATTATTTCATGTTTTAAATATTTACTAACTCTTTTCATGGATAGTTACTTGTCTTATCAATGGTTGATAAGATTGTTGTGTGGTTCTATTCCCTACACAAGAAGATATCCACAAGTCTTAAGAATATCATTGATAGGTAAGTACACTATACACTTTCGTATGTTACTAATTAAGCATCTACTAACTCGGTTTTTTGTATTAATCAACTCATGACGTGGATATAACATCCTAAAAGGTCGTTCCAGTTCAAATTTTCAAAATCTGAATTGGATAAAACTAAAGGTTTGTGATTTTTTTTTCTTTCTCTTTTCATTGTTTATCAATATTAATTTTAATTATTTATTGAATTATAGTGTAATAAACAACCATGAAGCTATGAGTGTGGCTATTACATTATGCAATGGATGATTACCATTGTAAGACTAGGCCTTAAAAGTGATTGGCATGAGGTAGCATGATGGTTACTAATCTTTATAATTCTTTAACATATATGTACATCTTAAAACTAATTTATGTCAATCGTATTTTGTAATGCAGTTCTTCACGGATGAGCAACCAATATCTTCGGAAGCCATATAGCATATGTGAGACATTCTTGGTCCACATATTTCCTATATTTTTATAACTCTTGGATAGCTGATGATCAATAATGTAGTGTAGAAATTAGATATCTATATATATATATATATATTAGTGTTTGTAATACAATTTTATGAATATATAAAAATTGATTATCTGAATTTATGTATTTTTCTGGTTGGGTTATAATTGAACATGTTAATTTATATGAGAATTAGAATTAAACAGATTGAACTAAAAAAACAATGATTTACAACGATGACTATTTACTATAGCCGCATTTATAAATCCAGCTTAAGATTTATAAATGCGACTTTTTACCATAGTCGTATTCGTAAATGTCATTCATAAATGTGTTACTCCTCTCTGGATAAAACCATTCAGAAGCATATAGCGGTTATTTACCATAGCCGCATTTATAAATGGCATTTATGAATGCGGTTATTTAGCCGCCTTTTTATATCTTCGATTTAAGACTACGTGTACGACAAATGCGGTTATATAGCCGCCGTTTTAAATATAAATTACTGGTTGTTGTTTGGCCTTTCTGCACCAGTGCTAGATTACATTAGATTACATTTCTCTACGTTAAAGATTCTCTTATTCTAAATAAAATTGGAGTAAAAGTCAATAAGATGACATTTAAAACACATCAATCCAAGAAAAAGTAATGATAAAGTAATAATAACGATATTAATATCATAGAATTTTATTACTTTGCTGATAGCAAATGAGGATTAATTGGAATTCGTTCCTTTTTTTTGTCTTTATAAAACCTACACATTACAAAAGGTTCTTTTGTTTGACTTTCTCTCTTTATTTAATTTTTCATTCTTTTGGTTTAAACTCTCAATATAGTTGCTTAGGTTACTCTTGAGAGTTTCTTTATTTTTTATTTTTTTTTTGTATGAATTTGGTTTAATTCTCCATATTCTTTTTTATATTATTTTTCATGTGATAGCACGTGTTGTTTAGGATAAATTTTATAAAGATGAGTTTTATAATAAAAACTTTTGTTTCAATTTTCAATTATCACTTACAATTAATTTTAAATATCAATTCTATAACTAATTGGTAAGTTAAAATTATCACGAGGATCAATTCTGATCTAACATCACCTATGTAAAGAAAAATATATATAACAATATAATACAATGAATAATGCAACACAATAAAAAGTGAGGAATTAGGAAAAAACAATATAAAATAAAAATTATGATAATGATCAAGGATATTTGTTTAGATTTCACTTGAAATATTTCAATCGACTTATAGTTTCTATGGAAGGTTATGTATTTAACATTTTCTTTATAGATGTAATTAAAAATAAATTTTACTTCAAATTTCAATTGACTTATAAATTAAAACCTAATTTTCTTTATTAAACTTTACACTTCACTTTAATTCTACTTATTTTTTTAATTGTACCAGTCGATACTTGACAAACGAGTTTCGGGTATGTTGACTAATCGACCGAGTTAAATAACATCTCAAGACACGCAATAAATGACAGTAATGATAGTTACAATAGCACTTAATGAGTCACATTCATATCCCAAAATATGCAGGAAATATCTCTAACAAATCAGCTAAATATTGATTAACTGAAAGATGGTACAAATATTCTTCAAATATTCCAACATACCAATATACCTCCCTATTAATCAGAGATTACGATGCATCTTATGTCGTCCATGGCACTACATAACGTAAAGCAGGAAAAGGAGGAATCCTTGTGTACATTCATAGGAAGATTAAGTAGAGTTCATATGGGCATCCAAAATCTCATGCCAGAGATAGCCATGCATCACCTAGTCTTGACAATCCAGCCCGGTCGGTTTATCGAAAGTTTGATTAAGAGACCAGCCAAAAATCTTGACGAACTAAGCAACTGAGCAACTAAGTGCATGCAGATAGAGGAATTGACCGACTTTCACATAAGCGTTCGATCCGAGAATGGAGGAGATAAAAGGAAAGAGAAGGACAGAGGAAATCGACCTACCTTTGGTCGTTCGGACAAGAACAGAGAAAACCAAGGGCCTCGATTTCTTACTTACACCTCATTTAATGCTGCAAGGGGTAAAATGATGGACGAGGCACTACAAGTTAAACTGATTCTGGCCCTAAAGCAGCTACAAAGTTTGAGAAACGGTGATATGTCTAACCACTCTCAATACTACAACAACTTTGGCCATACGATCGAGCGATGTCAAGCACTGAAGGACAAAATAAAGGATTTTATTAAACCCGTCATCTGCGCAAGTTTGTTCAGACAAGCACCAACTTGTACCGATCTCCGGAAAGGGAAAGGTACCCTTCTAAGGACCGGAAAGAACAGTACGTACAACGCGGGCGCGGAGGATCACATTGTTTTGATGATGACAAACATCCAACCAAACAGAGAAGAACGAGTGCAAGCCCTATACATAGGACTCGACCATGGAGTGAGAGTGCTCAAAGGAATGATAGATCGAGGTGCAGTGTATGGGAGGTCATCAACATGATAACCAAACCAATCCCATTCAAAAATGTCGATCGGAGGGAGGAACGAATTCGTAAGAGTCCTTCCCTTGAGAACCAAAACCCCAAATACACCACGGAGTACATGAATACTATCGTTGGAGGATTCGTTAGAGGTAGATGTTCCAATTCCACCCGGAAAAAGCACCTGCGGGTCATTCAGTCGATCCACTCGGTAACCACCAAACGTCAACCGAGGATGCAGCCAATCACCTTCACAGATGACGATTTCACTGCCATCAACCCAACCTTGGACGACCCCATGGTCATCACCATGGAAATAGATAAATTCACCATCATCAAGGTTTTGGTGGATCAAGGAAGCTTGGTTGATATTCTATACTGGAAGGCTTTCAAGAAAATGAGAATTCCATAATCAGAAATCCAACCCTATGACGAACAGATTGTGGCATTTTCTATGAAGTGGGTGGACATAAGAGGATTCATTGATCTGCACACTACATTTAGGGAGGAGGGTATCTTTGCAAAACAATAAAAATCAAGTATCTTTGGGTAAATGCATATACCTCTTATAACATATTGCTTAGACGGTCGTCCATATATTGCCTACAGGCAATAGTGTCCACTCCCCACCTTGTGATGCAGTTTCCATCGGCAACCGGTGACATCGTAACAGTTCATGTCTATCAAAAGACGGCTTGTGAATGTTATGTCGCGAGTTTGAAGGTTGAACCGACTAGTCAGTTATACAAGACCTCACCGCGCGGGATATAACCAAATTCAATTGCACCTGAGAGACAAAGAAAAGACAACGTTCATGATTGGCTGTAACAACTTCTATTATGAAGTCATGTCGATCGGCCTTAAAAATGCAAGTGTCACCTATCAATAACTAATGGACTACATTTTCAAGGGGAAGCTCAGTCGAAAAGTTGAAGTCTATGTGCTTGATATTTTGGTCAAATCCGACTCATGCCAACAACATATCAAAGACCTACAGAAAATATTTCAAGCCCTTCGCGACCATTGCATGAGGCTCAACCATGACAAGTGTGCGTTCAGGGATGAAGGATGAAATTGTTGGGTTTTATGCTCACTCATCGTGGCATAAAAGCAAACCCTTAGAAATGTAGGACGATCAGCAAGATGCGAAGCCCCGAGAATGTCAAGGAAATTCAAAGACTGATCAAACGACTTACAATGCTCTCTAGATTCGTACCAAGACTAATAGAGAGAACCAAGGCCATCATGCAATCACTACGCAAGGCGGCAATGTTCCAATGGACGCACAAGTGCAAAAGGATTTTTCTCCAATTGAAAGCTTTCTTGGCGTCACCCCCGGTTATTCAAAAGTTGAACGCCACGGAGCCCATAACTGTTTACCTCACTATCTCAGAGGACACAATTGATGCAACATTGGTTCAAGATGCTGAAAAGGAGGAGCAACCGTTTACGATCTCAGTCGGGTACTTCACGGTGTCGAGGTCCGATATCAGATGATTGAGAAGTTTGTCTTGGCCTTAGTGATAATAGCACGGAGAATGTGCATGTATTTTCAGAATCATCACATAATAGTTAAAACTGACTATCCGATAATGAAGATATTAGCAAAGCCAAATTTGGTCGGTCGAATTATCTAATGGGTCGTCGAGTTATCTGAGTTTTAGATTCAGTACCAACCTAGGGGAGCAATTAAATCACAAGATTTGGCTGATTTTGCAGTCGAGCTCAGCCTTCATTTGACCGAAGAGTAGAGCTCCCAATGATCTTGCATGTTGATGGGTCTTCCCAGAACTTTCATACATTCAAAGAACAAAAAGTCCATTTTCTATACACACTAATGATTTGTTCTAGGCCTTCGGAAAAGTAGTGAGATTGATCAGATAGCAAAGTTAAACATATCATTCGGCCAACAACACAACCTTAAACAGAATTTGAATTCCAAAAAATGACTAAACGAGAAAGGATATACACCAGCTAGCATCTGCCTTACTCAAACTTTGCATCCAACCCTCGAGATTTGTCTAGAATCAAAAAGCTCCAAAGTATAGCATGACTAACATAGAACCTTCCAGCTAGAAAGGAAGAACAATGCACCAGATAAAGTACCTAATCCAAGTATGAAAAATTAAGTTTAGGTACTTTCCGCCTCAACCAAGATCAACCTTATACCTGGGCTAAATGGAAAATCTCTTTAGTATCAACCTTCCCTTCCCTAAACATTATTTTTTTCCTTTGATCCCCAATGCTCCAAAGAATTGTTACCCAAACTTCCCTCTAGACTTAGTACTTCTTTGAACTAAATTGGGGTAAATAGAATTGTTGAAAGTGATGTTTAAAATTATTATGATTTGTTAATTGAATTCAACTCATATGTAACATGTACATCAGACCTCATAAACAATAATATTGATAATAATAATAATACTAATAATAATAATAATAATAATAACGACGTTTGTAACCCCTCGTGTTTATCTCATCTCTCTATCTCTCTTCCTTCTCTCTTCATTTTTTCTCTCTAATTTTCATCTATCCCAAGATTTGATCACAATTTGTAGAAGGTGAAGAGTTAAAAAACATTTTTATTCGACCAGATTTTCAAATAGAATAAATTCATTTTTACTCTAATGATCAGATTTGCAATAGGTGAAAAGTGTTTCTCTCAACTTGTTTTACCGCATACTGAAATTTGGTAATATTTGGATAACATGTTTTAGGTCCTTAGATTCAGAGTGATTTTCTTTCTTGAGCTTAAATTTTCAGTAGAATAAATAATTTTAGGTAAGGGAAGTTACATGTGTTTGAATAGAACCTTAGTGTAGTAGATTATAAGTTAATCTAGAAACTATATTATGTATGTTTAAGTATATAGTTATTTAAACTGGTTAATTTGAATGGTTTTGAGTGTATAGAATCGATTGAAGAAAGATGTTTGAACAAATCATAATTTGCATTAATCAATTTAGAATTATTTAGAAGTGGTTGTATTGAAATATTTGTAAAAAGATATTTGAAAATATAATTTGAGTATGCTCTTTAGACTCATTTACTAATATTTTCGTTTAAGTGAAATGATTCTTGCTTAAGCAAAAATTGCACTAAAAAATAGTCTTTTCAATCTAATTTTTGCTAAAAAAAATTCACTATTGAGCCCTTATTAAAATAAACATATTAATTTAAAATTTGATTAATATTATTAATAACATTATTATTATTAGTCTTAATAATAATATTAATATTATTAATAATATTAAAATTAATATCAATATTAATAATAATATTAAAATTAATATCAATATTAATAATAATATTAATATGAATAATAATAATCATCACAAATTTCTTTTGAAGATAATGTTTATAGGTGTGTTCATGAAACTTAAGTTCGATTCTCTCATACTCACAATTAATAATAAATAAATATCATAATAATAAATAAATAAAATTATTAATAATAATAATAAATACTAATAATAATAATATTTATGGTGTTTACTGCTAGAATTTTGACACTATAACAATACCTCACGAACTCATTTTCCTTAATTACTAAACATAAGAAAAAAAATTGATAAAAATACTAGACACTTCTAATTATAAATTTTGCAAAATAAGAGCAATATTTTTATTGTAACAATTAAAATAGAAAGCGTGGTTCTAGAAGAGAAAGCAAAAATATTATATTTCTTAATTATAAAATTAAAAACTTATATAATTTAAAAAATAAATAAAACACTAGTACAAAAATAAGAATCAATGACAACTTACTATGACAAGTATAGTTTTCCTGTCATAAAAAATGATGCGGTGACATTTTTGTAATAATCATGAAATTTATTATGACGGTTAAAATTCAAACTAACATAGTAAATATTTACTATGCCTATTCAGATGGAACCGTCATAATAAATTTTTATTATGTTATTTTTATTTTAACTGACATAGTGTTTTAAACTCTCAAACATTCAAAAAATTTTAACCCTAATGCTTTTGCGTGTTGTTTAGTCTCTTACACTGCAGCTTTTGTGTTTCTTCTTCGACACTACAGCTTCTGCATTTCTTCTTCCACACAAGGGCTTCCGCATTTCTTCTTCGACACTACGACTTCCGCATTTCTTCTTCCACATTACGGCTTCCGCGTTTCTTCTTGCACACTATGGCTTTTGCATGCTAAGCTTCTTCTTTCATACTACGGTGCTCAAGTTTCTCCTTCCACACTATGACGTTGAAGCTTCTGCTTCCACCCTACAGTAACTCTTCCACTTGTTCAGTTAAATCTAATGCGTTTCTGATTTTTTCCGAAACTTATTTCGTTCTAAAACTTGAGTTTCCATTTTTTTCCTCTTTTTTTAATCCCTAAATACTTCTTCTCTTTTGTACAGTGCTCATGGTGTCTATATTTTTGAATTCTGATAGTGTGTCATATTAAGTTGATATATAGCACACCCTATTCTTGAGTTCTTATTTAACGAAGGTAGTTGTTGCTAACTGCATATACTAAATTTGGGTATGGTTGTAAGGAGATATGGTACTCTTTTATTTGGGTTTATTTTATGGGATGAAATTGTAAATTTGTAAGGTTATATTAGAAGTTTGTGTGGAGGAGGAAGAATGATCCCAAGTTATTTAGGTTAGCAAATTGTGGTATTTGTCCTTAAGAACATGTTGGTGGCCTGTAAATATGTTGTAAATTCCCTTTCAAAGGTTTTAAGGATCTGCATTTTTGCTAGTAAATTTATTTCTGACGTTTTTCTACCTGAATTATAGACAGTCATGACTCTCCTATCCCCTTTCTCTCTGTGTGAATGTGACACAAATGATCATATGGAAACAATTTTTTGTCAATACTAGTTTATTATTTGGCAAAGCTAGACTTTGTTTTTCCTTTTTCCAAAGTGTTGGGGTGCAGTTTCCTCAAAGGGATCAAGTGACCCAATAAAATCGTCCTCATCCACAACTTAATGGGATTAATAATGTACCGAACACAAATCAGAGACATCAGCAAGTAGAGTCCCAAACTGTTGCTCCAAGAAGAAGAATGCTTATATTTATAGATTTCTTGACCTAGTTGTCATTCAGAGTATAGGAAATAAAGCGAGTGAAGTGCAAACATACTTAACAGAGACATTTCAAAATGCAGGCAAAGAAGTGTATTTAGCACCTTACTTGCATCAGTAAGTATATATTTTTAAATTACAGATAAATTAATTTGGAACTTATTTATTATTAATATTATTATAACTTGTAGGGGTCATTGGAAGCTGTTGGTCAATATTCCTCGTCATTTTCTCGTTGTTATTATGTGTTCATTGCATAAGAAAACTAGCACTTTGGCCATCAAACATTTACTAGATGCGTTTTCTATTGTATTATATTTCCTACCTTAATGATTAATATGAATTAACGAATGTTTACCTTTTTATAGGGCTTTGGAGGCTCATTCAAGATTACTAAGCCTTCCACATGTAGCTAGGAAGAAGATACAATTAATTGCACCTAATGTAACTTATTTGTCCTACCACTATTTAATTATGATATAAAATATCTTATATTTGTGTTTTAATTTGCAATGTTCACGTCAATCGGGAAGTTATGAGTGTGGATATTTTATAATGAAGCACATGCACACAATCATATCTGCAAACATTATTGACTCATGGAAAGAGGTAATAAAAAGTTTACTTAAATACCTTAATTATTTAGTTATGAATTTCACTTTTTATTGAGTAAGTCAAAAAAAATTTGTAGTTATTCAACGATCCATCTTCATTCAACGATAAAGATATGGAAGACATTATAATGCACTAGGCTTCATTCTTTTTAAGTGTTTCTGATAAGTTGTAAATTTCGTTAGTTTATTAATCAATGAATGAGATTGTTTGTAAATTGTATGCAATTGTCAGGATAACATTGATATGCAGGTGATTGTTATCAATGAATAGAGTAAAATTGATCAATGATTAAGTTTTCTTGAAATTGTATGCAATTGTCTGGAAACATTGATATGCAGGTGATTGTTATTAATGAATGGGGAAAATTTGATCAATGAATGAGTTTGTCTGGAAATTGTATGCAATTATCTGGATATGCAGGTGATTGTTATCAACTAATAGAGTAAAATTGATCAATGATTAAGTTTGTCTAGAAATTGTATTCAATTGTATGAAAACATTGATATGCAGATGATTGACATTAATGAATGGAGAAAATTTGATCAATGAATGAGTTTGTCTGTAAATTGTATGCAATTATCTGGATAACATTGATATGCAGGTAATTCTTATCAACGAATAGAGTAAAATTGATCAATGATTAAGTTTGTTTGGAAATTGTATGTAATTGTCTGAAAACATTAATAAGTAGGTGATTGTTATTAATGAATGGGGAAATTTTGATCAATGAATGAGTTTGTCTGCAAAATTGTATGCAGTTGTCTAAATAACATTGATATGCAGGTGATTGATATTAATGAAAGGGGAAAATGCGATCAATGAATGGGTTTGTCTGTAAACTATATGCAATGTTTTGGATAACATTGATATCCATGTGATTGTTATTAATGAATGGGGAGAAATCGATCAATGAATGAGTTTGTCTGAAATTTATATGCAGATGATTGTTATTAATGAATGTTGGAAATAGATAAAGCAATAATTTTTCTAAAAAAAAGCAAACTTACTATGATGGTTATTGCAATAGATGAGATAAAAAAAAGTCTTATTTACTATGACTAGGGTTGGAATATTTGTCATAGAAAACCACTTACTATGACGCTTATGATGGTAAATCGTATTTTCTATGACGGTTGTAGAAATACCAGTCATAAAAAGTTTTGTCTTAACATATTATGACAAATATTTTAAACATTTTATGACGGTTCATAGACAACAGTCATAGTAAGTCACTACTATGTCAGTTTTTCAACTGACATAGAAAGTGCAAACTTTTTATAACTCTTGATTCTATGTTATCACAAGAACTGTCATAAAAAATCATATAGAACCGTCATAAAAAAATATATTTTTGCACTAGTGAAACAATAAATATATATATATATGCAAATTTATTATTTATTATTTTATTAATTTTATAAATTATATTAAGTTAGGAATTTTTTTATAATAATAAAAGCCATTTGCCTTTTTTTTTCAAAACTTAACTCTCAACTATATTACTTTTTATATGATTAAAAGTCTAACTTTTTAATGTCAATAATTTTAAAACATGTGACTTTTAGTAAATAAACGTAACCTAATTTATAGTTAAGGTTGTCATATACTTTGGAGAACAAGGTCATCATTGGACATGTGTAATTAGAGACTCTAAATAATAATTGACCCAAATTGTTTTTCACTGAAATAAAAAAAAAGGAAAGTAACCTATAAATAAGAAGTCTTTCCATAACACGAAAAATATATATTCATTATAAAAACTGAACGGTCCAATTTGGACAATTATTAATAAATAAATAAACTTATGAGAAGTTCAAATCCATGAACATGCTCATATGGTATCATTAAATGTGAGCCTTCACAATCAATATAACCTATGTATAATTCTCATTATATTCATGCACTGGACTATTAAAGATACAACCAATTAAATATCTTCAAATATCACAAAAAAAACAATCAAGTGAAAAAATCATGGCAAGAACAAAACTACTAGTATATATACCACTCTTCACTTTTAGTTTATTTTTTATATTTTTTTACAATAATATGGTAATTATTCGTTTGGTATGCTAGTTAACTTTTGTGATAACTATATTTTGTAATAATTATATTTTATTAAAAAATTATATACACATGTATTTCCAATAATAATAATAATAAATCAGGTTACTAGTTCTCATGAGTGAATATGTCTTTAATGTATTTAATTAAATTTACATATTAATCTATTATAATTTAAACATATAATTGATTATATTGTGAATGGTAAAAAATATAGAAATAATGAATTCTTTTATATATCAATTAATATTAAGTGATTTAATCGATTATTATAAGTAATATTAAATAATTGTTTAAAGTTTGTCTTAAAATTCACAGAAATAATTATCACTGAAATAATAGATTAGATTGTTCTTACTGTATTTCTAAATTAATTAAGAACAATATAATTACTTATATCTTACAATTAACAATTAAATTTCTTACAATCATTTTTTGTATAAAAGGTTCATTGTATATCTCATAAGATAGTACCTATCAAAATAATTACAAACATACATTGACTTTCAAGGAATTTTCAATAAACAAGATAATGTAATCTTGTCACCATTTTTTTCTAAGAGTTTTGACTTGAAGGCTTTTAGAGAAAAATATTACATAATGTCTTATTCTTAATGTTTTTTGGAATAATCATCACTACAAGTTATATCTTTCTTTAACTTTATTTTGAATTTTTTGAATTTTTATATATAATTGATTATCATGTGTAACACTACAAGAAAATTATGAAATAGAAACTAAATTTTAGAGACCAAAAATAATTAGTTATTATAGTGACTAAATTAGATACCATTTTAGAGAGTAAAAACATTTTGGTTTTTAAATTAGTTTATATTATTGTTAAATAGTTTCTAAATTGGTGTCTAATTAGGAACCAAAGTTTTTGCTACCAATTATTCATATTCTATATTTGGTAGCAAAAACATTGGTTGCTAATCAGACACTAATTTATAAACCATTTAACAATAATAGAAACTAATTTAGAAACCAACAAATATTTTAGTCTCTAAAATGGTCTCTAATTTAGTTACTATAGCAACTAATTATTCTTTGTCTCTAAATTTTGATTTTTATGTCATGACTTTCTTGTAATGTAATTATAATCAAATATTTAAAATATTTGAAATAAAGGAATAAACTTATGCTAACTAAAATTGGATATAAATTCAGATAATATGAAACTAATAATGTAAAAAAAATTATGTCAATCTTCTTAATTCTCTTTTTTTATTTTTCAATTTTTCACATTATTTTGTATTTTCTTATTCTACATCTCTTAAACAAGAATTACAAGAAAAAAAATCTCAAATTTATTATTTACAAAAGTTTTAAATACTACTCCATCCTTTCCTAATAAGTCACAACCTATTTTTATTTAAAAAATAACAAAAATAATTATAAAATGACCATGGCATCTTTATTCCTTTCATTAAAATTAACGAAAAAACTAGTATAACTTTTTTGTGTGATAATTTAGTCGTCTTATTTTTTAAAAATGAGGTCTTTTTATAAATTTCCTGTCGAGTGATATGATGATTTTTTAAGTGTGGGTAAGGAAGGATATTTCTAAAAAACCATTAAAAATTAAAAAGTTGTTTGGACTCTATCTTTGAAAATTATATTTTACTTTCAATAAAAAAAAACATGGTATAATAATTTTTAAAAAAGTTATAAAAAAAATATTTATCATTTTAAGTTTTCAAACAAGAGTGCATTTTCTAACAACCCTTTATTCTGAAGATCTTGTCCATCATGTTGGGCTTTATAATCAGTTGATGCCAATGCATCAATAATTATTGTCGCTTGTTCTACATCAAGGGTCATCATTGTGCCACCGCATCAATAATTATTGTCGTTTGTTCTACATCAAGGGCCATCATTGTGCCACCAGCTGCAGCATCTAGGAGCATCTTTATGTCAGATCTGAGACCATTCAGGAATATGCTCAGTTGAGAAATATCTTCAAACCCATGATTTGGGCATTTTCTCAATATCATCTTAAATCTTTCCCATGTATCACAAAAGACTTCATTTGCTCCTTATCTGAACATAGAGATTTCAGACTTTGCTTTGATGTAGCGAGAAATTGGAAAAAATCTTTGCAAAAATTTTTTCTCTACATCCTTCCTCATGCTTTCTTCCTAAAACATATTAGTGGAGAGAAAAAAAAAACAGAGAACTTTTTTTTTTCTTTAAAAAGAATAAAATAAAATAAAATAAATTTGAAGATAAAAATAAAAACAAAATATGTAAAATAAAATAAATACATAAATAAAACAAAAAACAAAAATAAACACTAAAATGACGTTAAGAGAAAATTAACAAAAATATTCAAAAAAAAAATATAGATAAAATAAAAACTAAAAACAGAATAAAAGAAAACTCTAAAAACAAAAAATAACGTACTAAAAAAATAAAAAATAAAATAAATACTAGAAATAAAATAAAATAAAATAAAATAAAGTTAAAAAAAAATTGAAAACTATAATTGTAAACAACTAATATTCTAACTAACTAGCTTACGTAGAAATAAAAACTAAAACTAATAATAAAATATAATTAAAATAAATAAATAACAGTTACATAAACATAAATAAAACTACCTAAACTAATCCTAAAAAAACTAAAATAAAATATAATAAAACAAAATCAAAATCAAAATCAAAACAAAATAAAATAAAAATAAACTAAATTAAATTAAATAACGTAAAGAAAAGAAAAGAATAATATAAAATCAACAACTTTCCTTTTTTTTTAAAAAGCAAATCTATACTAAAATCAAATCAAATCTAATTTTAATAAAATAAACAAAATCAAAACAAATAAAAAAATAAAATATTTACAATATTTAGGAAATTATATTCAACAAATCAAATTTGTTCTCCGACAACGGCGCCAAAAACTCGATGACTTTTTACGGCAAGTGCACCACGTTTGTCAGAAGTAATAATTGTCCCTAAGGACGGATATCGATCCCACAAGGAACAGTGAATTATCAAGTACAATAATCCTTAAATATAGAACAAAACAATTAAAAGTGTATTGAGAGTGGTTGTGTTGGCGATGATCAATAAGAAAACAGACAAAGAATTAATTGTTTCAATTGGAAAAATAGGGATTAGGTTTCATCTCTCTCACTCACTCTCATGTATTTTGATTAACATGTCAATATTAAGTTCTTTAATTGAAGTTGATGCCCGTATAAAAATCATTTATATCGATTCCTCGCATATAAAATCCTTAAGAATGTTCCCTAACTATCGATCCCTCGCATAATTATAAGAACAACTTAGAACGAAGCTCAGACGTTTAATAGCAATTAACATTTCAAGTCTATTCCTAGCACTCAAATATGTTAAGTATTGTTGTTTAGGTCCGAACCCTAAAAATACCTCCCGGTCAGATTTAAGATTCTCAATTTGTCACGGAAAATTAAATGTAAAACAACAATATCAATAATCAATCAAGAACTAAATATTAATATATAAAATATCACCTCAATACATAAGAGTTTGAGCAGATTACTCCCAATCCCAAAGGGTAGAATTAGTCACGCATACTTCTATCACCTTCCATTCTCCCAATTGGGTTACAATTCACTCTATGGTGTTTTCCTCTCAATCTGGCACACTAAGGTTGAGCCTCTAGCCCTCTATTTATCCTAGTTTTCAAGGGTTAGGTGGTTTATTGTGTCGCGCTAATGGGCTAAATGATAAAACATAAAAATGACCCAATCTTTCTTTGCATCTTTTCCATTCTGGGACCTTCTATCTTTATCTTTTTAGCTCAAATCATTCATCTTTAATCTAAATCTCCAATCTTCCTTAGAAATCTGCAATTAACACCAAATTTGGGAATAAAATACTCTTATTCAAATAAAGATCATAAAAAATGTAAAAAGGTATAAATTCATAAATTAGGGATTATTTTATATGTAAATTAGCAATAAATCCTCATAAGTGCCTATATTTTAATATGAAATATTATTGGAATTAGACACTTATCAATAACCCACACCTCAGAAAAAAAATTCAACAATTCAAAATCTTTCATGTATAATATACAATCATTAGGACATGCATGTATCTTTTTATACTCCATACCCATCGGACAAAGAATCTTTTTGGCCTCATAATTACGATTAGGTAGAGTATTTCCCTCTGAAAGCTGATAAGTGCCAAATTTCAGTAATATTTCATATTAAAATATAGGCACTTATGAGTATTAAATGCTAATATAAGTATAAAATAACCCCTAATTTATGAATTTATACATTTTTACATATTTTATGGTTTTAATTTGAATTGGACCGATTTATTCCCAAATTTGGTGTTAATTTCAGGATTCTAGGAGAAAATGGAGATGATTGGGCAGAAGAAAAATATACAAAGCTAAAAAGGGAAAGTTGGAATGCATCAACACTCACCAAGCCGTGAAACGCGCAAAAGAACCATCTCACTACTAGGGGAGCTCACTCAAGCAAGCTATATCTCGCTTGAGCGAGATAGCACTAGTGAAGTTGGGTTGGACATCGTTTTGCTTGCTCGAGCGAGAATCCACTTAAGCCCATGAAAAAAATAGGTTAAATAAAGGGCTTTATGTACAACTCTAGGGTGCAAGTTTGAGAGAAAAACACCATTGAGTGACTTGTAACCCAATTGGGAGGATAGAAGGTGTTAGAAGATGTGTGGCTAATTTTAACCTTTGGGATTGGAAGTCATTTGTTCAAACTCTTATGTATTGAGGTGATATCTGAATATAATATTTTGTTCTTGATTGATTATTGGTATTATTGTTTTGCTTCTAATTCTTGATCTAGAATCTTAAATCTGACTAGAAAGTATTTTTGTGGTTCTGACCTAAACAATAATACTTAACATATTTGAGTGTTAGGAATAAACTTGAAATGCTAATTGCTATCAACGTCTGATCTGAATTCTAAGTTGTTTTTATAAATATTTAGGAAGCATCTTAATAATTTTATATGCGAGGAATCAATATAAATTATTTTTATACGGGCACAATATTATCAAGACTAATCAAAATACAAAAGAGTGAGAAAGATGAAACTCAATCCCTACTTTTCCAATTGAAGCAACAACTATTTGCCTTATTTTCTTGTTAATCATTTCCATCACAACAAATTCCAACAAACTTTTATTATTCTCTTTTATATTTAGTGAATATTTTACTTGATTATTCAACTATTCTTTGTGGGTTCGATATTCGTCCTTAGGGGCGCATTATTACTTCTGACAACGCGGTGCACTTATCGTAAAAAGTCATCAAAAGAATATCCTTCAACAACTGAAGCAATTCCGTTAAGGTTTTATCCATCCATCCATTTATTGCCTTCAAATTCATCAATCTTAACACCACCGACAACCGTGTGAAGTTAGTTCATCCAGGATACAATGGAGTCTCTGCATCGCTTGATATACTTCCATATTCATGTGCTTCTGCAAAAGACTCAACTCCAACATCAAGAATCATGTCCTCCAATCGATCATCATGTACTTCACCATGTACTGTATCATCATTCATGGTGGATCCCACATATTCTTCAGATACGGAAACACTTGGTAAATTTAATAATTCACCATGTCATGTCTATGTTGTATAAGATCGTAGAAACCCATCACATAGAAAGTTATCCTTGATTTTGTTAAGATCCAATCTCCTTCCGTTCAAACAAGTAACGCACGGACACCTAAACTTTATCCATCATGGTCACTATTTTTGGCATTATGTTGCGCAAATTGTATCAATTATTCTACTACTCTTTCGTAGTCACCACTTATGCAAACAGAGTTCATTCAATCTCGATCCTTTATGTTTTGTAATGGTTATTTAGGTGTTTACTAATGTGTGAAATTTTACATTTGTCGAGGGTCGAACATCCCCGAACTCAATACCAAAACGATAATTATATTCTAACCTAACAACAAACATAATATAAATTAATAATAAATAAAAATTATAATAAATACTAAATATACAAATTAAAATTTATTAAATTAATTATAAATACTAATTAATATAAATCTATTTACAATCTAATTCATAATTATATTCTAACCTAATAACTGACATAATGTAAATATAAATTAAAATAAATATAAATTACAATAAATACAAAATATACAAATTAATAATACTAAAATATTATTAAAAAAATTAAAAACACCACCAACCTTGTGCGTGAAGGCAAAACGATGGTGAAGGATAGTGATGAATTTTTACGGCAAGTGCACCGTGTTGTCAAAAGTAATAATTTGTCCCTAAGGACGGATATCGATCCCACAAGAAACAGTTGAATATTCAAGTAAAAGATTCGCTAAAAATAAAAAACAGAATAAAAGTTGGTTTGAGGATTGTTATGATGGCAAGAATTAACAAGAAAAAAATTCAAAGAGTTGTTGCTCCGATTCGAAAAATAGGGATTAGGTTTCATCTTTCTCACTCTCATGTATTTTGATTAGCATGTTAATATTAAGTTCTTTGATTGAAATTGATGCCCGTAGAAAATTCATTTATATCGATTTCTCGCATATAAAATTCTTAAGAATATTTCCTAAATATCAATTTCTCGCATATCTATAAAAACAACTTAGAATCACACTCAGACGTTAATGGAAATTAACACATCAAATCTATTTCTAGAACTCAAATATGTTAAGTATTGTTGTTTAGGTCAAAACCCTAAAAATACCTCTCATTTTAGCATATATCATTCTTCTTTAGTCCAAATCTCCATTCTTCCCTAGAAACCTACAATTAACACCAAATTTGGGAATAAAATGTTCTTAATCAATTAAAGATCATAAAAATGTATAAATTCATAAATTAGGGATTATTTTATATTTAAATTAGCAATTAATACTCATAAGTGTCTATATTTTAATATAAAATATTACGCAAATTAGGCACTTATCAGACAACGACGGCAAAGGACTGTGGCAGCAGCGACTAGCAGCAGTAAAGAAAAACAGTGATGCACCAAGAAACCAATGAAAACAGTAGTGGCAGCCAAGAAAACCTTCACCAATGGAGGAGAGAAACCAATAAGAGAAACAAAAAAAGAGAAACCAATAAACAATGGAGGAGAATGGAATGAGTGGATTTAAAGGAGAAAGAACGTACAATGAGTGAATGTCGCAACGGAGATGAAGAAGAAGTAGAGAGCACGAGAGTAAGACAAGCGAAAATACAAACGAAAAACGAAAGTGTAAGTGGCGTGCTTTGAATTAGGATAATAAAAGGACTTTAAAACGGTGGTTCTTAGGTAAAACCACCGTTTTATATCAAAGTTGTTTGGTGTAAAACGATGGTTTCACCCACAACCGCCGTTTTACACTCGTCTTAATTTCAAAAATGTCACCACGTTTCGATGGACAACATTTGGCAGTAAAAGCGCTGTGAATTTAATGTCGTAAATGGACTTTTTTGCACTAGTGTTTAACCCATAAAATTTACTATCTTAACCCATAAAAGTTACTAGTATTAGGAAGTAAACTTTAAGTTTAACTCAACCTTACAAAACCGATTAATTAGGTGTGATTTGCACCAACTATATAGTGAGTGATTCGATGATGACCCAACAGTGGATGATCTTATTAGTCTAATATAATAGATTTTAAATTACTCTAATATCATATTAAGAAGTGGACTTTAAACTTAACTCAAATAGTCGATGTGACATCTCTCACCATTAGAGTTGAATTTATTTAAAAGAAATCAAACACACTTTAATCGCTTTGCTGCTTTGGCAAATTGGTTCCTAATTTTGTATTTGAATGCAAGATAACAAATAAAAGGAAGGATGGTAAAATGTTTTAGTTTTTTTTTTATCAAGACAGAATAGATTAATTAAAATATAGACTTCAAAGTATGTTTTAGTTAATCTTTATCTAAAACTTTGGAACAATAAGATACTAGGAATTATCATGTAATCCTAAAAGGAATTTTGTCAATGCGTGTCTTGAAAACACAAGTTCTTAAAAAGTGCAATACAAATTATTGCAGAATAAAAAAATACTATGCCTTATTCGTGAGCTAAACTTAATTAGTTGATTAAGATAATTAATTAGAAGTTTATAACTTTTTTATGATTTTATTATTCTTCTATCTTTTATTCCCACTTCCAAACGTATCGCACATATTGTTCTTTTTCCTATTATAGGTAGAGCTTTAACTGAAGTATGAAAATGAAAAACATAATGAAAACAACCTGAAAGCGAAGGTATTATTTATTAAGTTCGGTGCATCATTTGAAGGTGACAGTGATTCTCCCGGGCCCACTGAAAATGAAATTTGTATTTCTATTATTTAGTTAATAATTTTTTTATAAGATAAAATTCAATTAAATTTCGACCACATATATACTTCTCCAAATAATATTCATTAAACTGGATGGTTTAATACAGTGATTATACATCATTTACTCATACATGCTCAGAATAATTTATGTTACAGAAAATATGTGTTTTATTTTTATTGTATATGGAATCTATTGGTTTTTTTATTATATATTGTTCTAGTTGTTTATTTTTTTCTCAGACGAAACTTTTAACTTATACATATATTCTTAATCTAAATTATTATTTACTATTTTTATTAAAATTTTGAAAGCACATCTCCGAGAACCAAGAGGCCGCATAACCTTAGGATCTTACTATCTAACAACACACACGAAGTCTAAACAATGTTATGGTAGGAACTAATAGAAAGAACTAAACAATGTTATGGTAGGAACTAATAGAAAGAAATAACAAGAGACAAAAAGTTGTAGAAATTAATTTAACCTAATTGCACGAGATTGCAAAACTGATTCATTCATTTTGATTTACTTTAATAATATCTATAATAAAATTACAATTATCGAAAACTATAAAATAAGAATATTAATAGTCATGTAAACTGACCATTAATGCAATAATAACGATAAATAATTTAAGGATAATAAAATCATAATTAATAACCAATATTTAAGACTAATAAAATCTGAATTAATAATCAACCGTTATTAACAAGCAAATCATACACTAAACACTTTAAACCATTAAGAAACAACTAGACTAAATTAAGTCCGATTTAATCTTCGATAAAACCAAAGGCTCAAGATTATCACTGTAAATAGATGAAACACGGTACGAAAATTCTAATTCTAAAATAACAAATTTTTTGAATCAAAAGTGACTTAAATATTGAAATATAATTAAATATCAATTTAAAAATTATTTATAAATATAAAGACTAGTTTAAATATTAATAATTTTTTTAATCTCTAAAATAATATATAATTTAATTAATATAATAACTAAATTTTATTTTTTTTTATAATTTTCTTGTAATAAAATTGAGAGAAATTAAGTATCTCGACAAATTCACAAAAAAGAAACCTCCAAACTTGAGAGGAACAAACCCTATGCATTGCATAAGGGTTATGTTGATCAAATCCTTTTTTTCTTCTCTCATCTCTTCCTGTTTTGTTGAAATCTACAGACTTTTTCTTAGATTTGTCTTTGGTCGAACTTTTAAGGGAGACTCTTGCCTCTTAGGCGTGTGATACAGCTAGTAACTCACTATCTAGGATAGGTAGTTCATCCCACTACCAAGGATTCCTTCCAAAGTATGATCATTTGTGCATCCAGCTTTAAAGTTTTGCTTCATACACAAAAGGAATATGTCAACACAACCTAATCCATAAGTTTTTATCTATCAAAATTTTGCTCGAGAAAGACTTGCCTTTTCTCACAATTATATGTGTCGCAATTTAGCATGTTTTATGGCACAATTTAATTGAAGAATATTTTTTATTATGTGCAAACTCTAATAAAGGGTATATTTATGTATAAATTCTTGATTTTTTTTCTTGTAGAGATAAGAAACAGAGAGAATTACTCTTCATTGATATTAGGGGGATAATTTATTCTATCATAACTAAAATATATATTTTGTCAAATGTAAATCTGATTAAAATACAAATTAGGTTAAAACAGCCATATAATTCATATGCACTTAAACAATAAATATTGTACAGAGCCATCTTATTGATGATATAACTTTTTAAGTTAGCATAATAAAAGACAACAATCTTACCAGTTGTAATCATTTGTGATTAAATGTGAATGTAAAATTATTTTACATTTATCAATATTTAGTTTATTTTCTTAAATTTTGTTACTGCGTTTGAATTATTAATAGCATTAATAAAAAATTAGAGCTTTGAAATTTTTGTAATTATAATATCAAATACGGTAAAAATTACGTATCATGGTATATTAAAAATTAAGTTTTAACACTACACAAAACAATACCCTATATATAGTGAAATTATACGTTTATTCTTAATATAAAAAACACAATTTTAGATTAGATAAACATGCAATATAAAAAAAAAAAATTCCAAGCATCTGAGAAATAACTAATATGAATTAAACGACGAAGAAAAAAAAATATTAACGGTGCCATACACATATTAGACACATCGATAAAAATCAATATTGTGACAAAGGCAAACAAGGAAACATTCCCAACATGAATAGAACATAAAAATCACATAAAGAGGTAGTGCACAAAAGGGTTTCTTTTTAGAAATGATGTAAAGCCTCATGTTCGATCATTTCTTCTCTTATTCTATACCTTTCATGGGATAAGATGCCTTGTGCTTAACCTATTTTATTCTTTTCATCGTACGTTATAACAAGCTTGTGGTCGAGGCTCCTCGTTATACCAGTGAACTCGTGAGTTTGGTGAAACCAATTATGTTGGTTGAGCATTGATGTAGCTGGAGTTATGAACACAACCACTAATAAATACTGTAGACATATAGAACAGACTTGCATGCATATTATTTGAATATATTCTTTGTATAGCTTAAGACATCAAGCATTTTGCAATTCATTTTTTTTTTTAGTTATATTAGAGTGAATTTTTTTTTTAGAATTATATATTTATGGATGATCCAATAGTGACTTTGTAAGACCGACAAATTCTCACTATGATAGCATATAAAAGACTCCGGTATCATATTAAGAATGTATTTTAAGTCTATCTCAATCTTATGAAAGCAACTCGTAAGACTTGCACCCACTTATATGGTATGAAAGGTCTTTATCTCTAGTTGATGTGAGATCTCAACACATTCCCTCGCACCAAGGACTCTCAACTCATGCGTGGGACAAAAAGCATTTTTGGTTTCTCTGTCATGGTTTGGACTTGGTGGCTCATGCGGTATGGTTGTGAATGTTGGGATGCTCCAAGCAACAGTGTTGGCATGGTTGCCAAGGAAGTTAAGCAAGATACCAGCACAACTATATTGATGGTTCTGTTTTCATTCTTTGGAATGAAGCATCATTGGGTGCTAATATATGAAGAGAAGTAAGAGCCAAGCAAAACACATATAACATAATATATGCCTAGAGAACCATGCTTAATCACAATTCTTGTTACATGTTGGAGAGAGGGACTCTTATGAATCTTTGAAGAAATTTCTCTCAGTTTTTTCATATGCTTCTGATGCTGGAATTTTAAATGTGTAGTAGTGGGGGTTTATGTTGACAGTCATACAACTCCACAGGTTCACTTGTGTGGAGTGGATGATGGTTTTTTAGAGTAATTTTAATTATCATTTTGTTGTCCTTTGTTGTTTTTTTGGACATTTTCTTATTATAAGAGTGTTGAGATATTCCTAAAATATCTCATATTTATTCATTCTTTTGTTGATTTAAAAAAAACTCATGTGTGAGAATCTATGAATGATTCTATAGTAGCCTGATTAGCCTAACAAACTTTCACTATGATAGAATTTTTATATCATATGAGGAAGTAAACTTTAAGTCGAACTCAACCTTATAAAACTGACTTGTAAAGTGAGATTTACATCTACTTATATACTATGAAATATATTTATATCTAATTGATGTGAAATCTCCAACATTAATTGACATTAATTGAGCATCGATGATGCAGTTGGAGTTACAAAAACAACCACTAATAAATAGTGTAGACATATAGAACATACATACATGCATAATATTTGAATATATTCTTTGTATATGTTAAGACATCAAGCATTTTGCACTTCATTTTTTATTTTTTTTAGTTATCGTTCCCTTTCTTTCTGAATATATGTAAACGGAAGAAGAAGAAGAATCATATCCATCCCTCTCAGTTTCTTTGCTGAAATCAAATTGTGGCCATTAACCAAGATTCGAACACATTGGATCATTGTTCTTTTTGTTGTTGCACTTCCCCTCTAGCTATAAACTTCTAAATGTGCATATATGTAGGCAAAATTCGATATATTCGATGACATGTGTATGTGGGGTGGTCATTAGAGACTGAACGTGTGAATCAAACAACTATCACTTGCTAAGATTTCCCTTGCCATTCCATGCTAAGCTTGTTCGATCTTTTCGTATTATTATTCAGTAAGTTTCTCGGAAGGTTATTACGTGTCTCGTCAATGGATCCACCATTCAAAAAGTAGCAATGCAAAAAATAATAATGCACACACATGATCGTGTTAGACGGAGAAATTTTTATTTGCTCATGGAATAAGAAAATATTTACTTTATAACATGCATTGCATATATACTACTAACTCAATGTGAATTCATATTATAATATTATATACATACAGCTAAGTTGGCACACTACATGACATGACCTGTGATAGTAATAACTTTTTGCACTACTTGTTAGATATTCTAAAGAAGATTCACTACAAATATTTACTGGAAAAATTTGATGATAAATTTATTCAATCCATAACATCATTTTTAATCTAACACTTGCAATGAATTTATAGAACTTTTTATGTGATGTTTAACTTAAATTTTGTAGAATAGTTATAAACGGTTGAGAAGGAGGATCAAGCATCGTATTGAAACAAAAATGTTTCTGATTCCTTGACACCTGGATTTATATGGTAGAAACATCTACTGAACATTACAGCATATAATCTAATCTTAGATTTCAAGATAGGGCTTGCTTGCCATACAACTTTGCTCAATGATTTATTTACCTTCAAAAAGGATTTTGACAATATATTCCTTGATACTATATATCTTTATTTAGATGAATTTCACATGGGGTTCAATTAAATAAATATTAAACAATATCTATATAAGAAATTGACGTTAAATTCATTCAATAACAAATGTTATGTGTATATATTGAAATGAATGTGTCGCCACTATTTTTGTTATTTTCAATGAAGAAGGATTCAACGTTATTAGTGGTTTTAAAAAGTAGGGTTAGGCATATGCTTCATCGGCGCATAGGGTTTTGGTATAAACTTGATAACGACCAGCACTATGAGAGGAGATCTCACTTTTAAGAATAACCTAAAAAATATTTACTTTAAGCAGACATAAATTTGATTGAGACGTCCATTTTCCACCTCCTGCTAACTTATTTTCTCTAGTGTCACACTTGTCCTTTAATTTATTGTCAAGCTTTTCGATTGGAATTAAATTAGTGTTGCCGAACACATACTTTGCTTTCGATCATATATTTAAATCTCAATTCAACGTGTTAGATTTTTATTCCTACTTAAATTTATTTAGAAAATGTTATTATGATTGGAACCATCACAATTTTATTTTTTAAAAATATTTCCCATAATTAAAAAAAATATGTATTTAAATTATATTTTGTTTGGAGAGATTTGGAAACACAATGTATTTTTAAAAATTGTAGAGTCGATCACGTGGAAGTTTTCACTATTGCACAAATGAAGGTTTGGTCGTTGATACTGGTGAAGGAATATGTAATCAATTTTTCTTATTTAGATTGTTGTTTGGAACCTTTGGAATATATGAGATATTTTAAAAAAGGTAATTGAGTTGTTATTCTTTTGCTATGTTTTATGTAATAGTATTTTCTGGTTTGTTATAGACAAGACTGTGATTTGTTTTTCTTCTTGTAGGTTCTGCTAGAGTAGTTATCTATTTTTTTATATTTTATTAAGTTGAACAAGTAGAAGTAGACGGTAACTCTTTAGGATGTGATGTATAAGGGTTGGGATATCTCTAAAATACTTCTTATTATTTTTTATTTTTTTTGCTAATCAATATATATATATATATATATATATATATATTGTCTCGACTTCTAAGTAATGTGAGATTGAGTGTGTCAGAACAAGCTTCACAGTCAAGGTTTAAGGAGAACAATGGTTCATCTTTCGAACCACCTTTTCATTTCCCCAATCAAGGGTTAAGGAAATAAGAATTTTCTTTGGAATCACTTTTCCTGTCCCACGGTGGATGCTAAATAATTTTATCAGAAAGGATCGTAATTCCCTCAAGGTAGACAAATTGGTATTCCCATAAAATTAAGTTGATACATATCTAAAGGTTGATCACCAAGTTGTTGATGAAGTCTGAGAAAAGATCCACTAAAGATTCTCAACGTTTAAGTGAGTAAGAACTTACATAATATAAGGGTATAAAAATTAATAAGAGAATAAAGTAAATATTTATTCTAAGATTAACCTGAATTTATAAACTCTTTGAAGTAGGTTGAAATATTAAAAAAAATATTCAAAATAAATAAGTTATATAATTAATTATTGAATATTTATTATTTAATTAATTATAGTCATAAAAATTAATTTAAATATTAATAATTTTTAGTTTACAAAATAATATATAATTTAATTAATATAGTAATTAATTATATTTTTATATCTAAAATTAATTTTCTCGAATCTATGTATCTCTCTTCTTCTCCTTATTTTGAGATTTCACTATTCTTTGACGCAAACCTTATAAGCATTCTCTTGTCAAGTGTCAACTGGAAGAAGGGGCTTGCGGGGAGAAGGACGAAAATTTCAATGCTTCTCGATTTTCAAGGTTTAGATTCGGAGAGTAACCATTTTTTTTTATTAATGTGGTTTAAAATACCCAATTTTAAAAAACATTATTTAAAATATTCACACTTTAATATGATTTAAAATATCTAAATTTTGTAAGACATGACCCATAATTGTCCACTAAAGTGCTACTTACAATAAAATAGGTAACATTTTTAGTGTATTATTGGTTTGAAGGAGAATAAAACTTAATACATAGACAACAATTAGCTTATTTATATTTTAGATAGTTATTTTTAAATCGTTGTCATGTCAACATGGTTTATAGTAAAAAAAAAATCATATATATTATATTGGTTCTTAATAATTAATTTTTTAATAAAATATTTGTTGAAATTTCAATTAATTGGAAGTCTCGTTAACTGTTGGAAATCTCACATCGACTAGAGATTAAGACATCTCATAGTATATAAGTGGGTGCAAATCTCACTTGTCGATTTTATGAGGTTGAGTTAGGCTTAAAGTTCACTTCTTAATATGGTATCAAAGTCATTTCAAGCCTATTCTGAAGATTGTTTGATGGGCTTATCAGGTCATTTGCTATCAGACCACTGTTATCAAATCACCTATGATATATAGTCTCACGCACAAGTTGGTAGCCTTAGCGTGAGGGAGGTGTGTTGTACATCACAAATCGACTAGAGATTAAGACACTTATCTGTATAATAAATGTAGTATTTAGGATATTAAAGATTTTGAATGGAGATTAAAATAGATGGGTCATTTGATAAGAAATGAAACTCATGTCTTAAAAACTTGAGATTGAATCTTGGTCTCGATGTGAAGATTTTGATAGTGGATTATATGTAAGTAATTGAGTAAACACATTTTGAGCTTTCAGATTTGTTGTGACCTTGATGAGTCCTCCAAATCCAACTCCCCTAAATTTTTCTAATACAAAAAATATAAAATTTCAAATAAAAGAAATGATTTTCTATTCTTTTAAGAGTTTCTAGTAAAATCACGTTAATTATTTTGTGTCCTCTCAAAAACTCCCCCAACAAATGATATCTTAGTGGAGAAGGGAGATTTTGAAATATTAAATGAGAAATTAATTAATCACTTAATCTCACACCGAATAATGTGTTTCACATGTTATTCAATCTTTGGCTTGATTTTCATTATTAGGTTACATACATCTAATATTGATTTTATAATTTATCAATTTATCTTTTTTATTTGTGTGATTGTTTCTATGAAGCAACAACTACAATTAACAAGTTTTTCAGGAACTTATGTACTTTCTTTACATCCTAATGTGAAATGATAATTTTATCTTTCTCATCTTTTTCATTAAGCACTCATTTTCTTCTTCTCAGTCAGAACAACTCTCACCTCCAACATCAATGTTGCACTAGCTCCCCACCTTCAGTACCACCGCCGCAACAACTCCCACCTACAACGCCATCATCACAACAACTCTCACCTTCAACACTATCACTATAGAAACTCCTCTCCTTTTGTTGTCTAAACACAAAAATTCGTATTCTGAATTTTTAAAATTTTATATTGTACAATTTAAAATAAATAAATATATATATATATATATATATATCCTAGATTGTATAATATATAAAATACAATTTTTTGTGCTTAGACGATGAAGGTAAAGAATTGTTGCAACCATGACATTTAAGATGAGAGTAGTTATGACGATGACGTCAAAGACGGAGATTGTTGCGGTGGTGATCATGGAGATGGGGCTGCTACAGATAAAAAAGATGAAGAGGGAATGCTCAATGGAAAAAATGAAAAAGAAGGTAAAATTATTATTTCACTCCTTTTATAGAGGTGCATAAAGAAAGTATGGAGGTGCAGGAAGAATTGCTCCACATAATTTGAGTTTAAAAACTTAGCTACATGACTTGATTTGCTTGGTGCAAGGTTGATCTAAAAATTCTTAGATGTAAATATTTGTCAAGAGGAATTTTAGTCATTTAAATTAGTATTTTCATTCCTAGTTATCATTGAAAAGAGGATAATACTTTTTTTATTAAATTTTAAGTAATATCATATTTCATTTGTTTTAAATTTTATAAAGTTATTTGATAAATATTTAAGCACATAGATATTGATGTCAGTATACATACTACTTAACTAAAATAGAAACGAGATACAAATTTTCCATAAATTTTATCTTCTTCAGGCCTGTATATTCCAAGATGTTTTGTTTTGAAAACTTTTATGTGAGTAGAAATGAGAACAGATTTTGAAAACTTAATCAGTTTAATTAAATTTCCATTTGCGTTATTTTCTTCCTTTTATCTGTCTTGTTAATTTATTTTGCAAAACAATTAATCAATGTCTTAGACAACTAGAAAATAACTAGAAGATGATGTTTATATATTTAATTTTCTATTTTAAATTATTGGGCTTTGTTTGTTTGATCCAACTTTCCTTTTTCTGTTTCAGCTAGGTCTTAATCTTTTTCTTATATATACACCATGTATTTTACTCTCTCTAATATAAAGTGAATAAAAGTTTCTTTTATATTTATTTTTCTCTACAATTAGGGTTCATCAAAACCTCTCTTTCTTCATTACGATTACGTGCGATTACTTACGCTACATTAAAGCATCACATCAGACAAGGAATATTCATCTTCATTTACTGTAATATGGTATCAGAGCCGGTTTTATGGGGTTGAGTTAGGTCTAAAGTCCACTTACTTGGCAACTTACCCCTCTCCCTCCAGGAAAGAAAACTATTGGTTGTAAATGGGTATATAAAATCAAATACCATTCTGATGGCACTGTTGAGCACCACAAAGCTAGAGTTGTTGCCAAAGGGTTTACCCAACTTAAAGGACTTGATTTCTTAGACACTTTTGCACCTGTTGCTAAACTCACTACCCTCCGCCTTCTGCTTGCTATTGCCACTACCAAAAATTGGATTTTAAAACAACTTGATGTCAATAATGCATTTCTTCTTCGCCAATGGTACGCCAAACTTTCTACTTTTCTTTTATCAAATAATTACTCTCGGTTGCTGATCACTCTCTTTTTCTTAAATATAATAATGATAAACTCACGGTTATTCTTGTTTATGTTGATGACTTGCTCTTAACTGGTGATGACACGGAGGAAATCAATACAATTACTGCATCCCTTCACCATCCCTTCAAGATAAAAAATTTAGGTAATCTCACTTACTTTTTGGGACTGGAAATTGCTCGCAACAGTACTGGTCTTCAATTAAGTCAACGCAAGTATACTCTTGACTGGCATGCTTGACTCTGCACCTGTGGCCACTCCTATGACTCACACCTCCCGTCTCTCTCCCGACCAAGGCTCACCTCTCGATGCTGATGCCACTCCTCAATACAGAAGACTCCTTGGACGTCTAATTTACTTAACCAACACGCGACCAGACATCGCCTTCGCTGTCTCACGTCTTTTGCGTTACCTCAAGGGCACAGGACTATATTTTTCTCACACTAGTTCACTTCACCTTTGTGGTTTTAGTGACTCTGACTGGGCAACATGTCCTACCACACGCAAATCTGTCACTGGATATTCCATCTACTTAGGAGACTCCCTAATATCATGGAAATCAAAGAAGCAGTCAACTATCTCCCGCAGCTCCTCTGAAGCCGAGTATAGAGCCCTTGCCACCACTTACTTGTCTTACCTCCTTCAGGATTTACATTTTCCTCTCTCCAAGCCTGCAACCCTGTACTGTGACAACAAATATGCCCTTCAAATAGCTTCCAATCAAGTTTTTCAAATCAAGCATATCGAAATTGATTGCCACCTAGTTCGTGAAAAACTTAAACTACTACCCATTACTTCTGCAATGCAAGTTGCTGACATATTCACCAAGCTCCTTGCTTCCGCACAATTCTCTACTCTCAAATCCAAGCTGAGCCTGACAAATAGGTGTTAATATATTTAATTTTCTATTTTAAATTATTGGGCTTTGTTTATTTGACCCAACTTTCCTTTTTCTGTTTCAGCTAGGTCTTAATCTTTTTCTTATATATACACCATGTATTTTACTCTCTCTAATATATACAAGTGAATAAAAGTTTCTTTTATATTTATTTTTCTCTACAATTAGGGTTCATCAAAACCTCTCTTCCTTCATTACGATTACGTGCGATTACTTACGCTACATTAAAGCATCACATCAAACAAAATATTCATCTTCATTTACTGTAATAGATGAACCTAATAATTCCTTCCAGAATTCAGCCCTAAGATAATTTAGGTTTATTTGACTTCTTTTAAATTAAAAAAAAAATAGGAACCCTCTCTATAAAATCCCCATTCCTAAATAAATTGAATTTTCAATTAACTAGTTGCTTTTCTTCCAAATTAAATTTTGAATCTTTAAATTATTATTCGTTGTTATATTAAAATATCTGAACACTGTACATTTATCTGACACAAGTTGATAACCGTAAAAACGAAATCACTTCACAAATCCCAAATTATGTTGTTTGTAAACGTAATTAATATGCAACGGAAAAAGAACAGGAACCACTAATTGTATAAATAAAACACAACCTTTATTCTTTATCTCTACTATTAGGGTTCTAGTTGTGCAAAATTATTAATTGCTTGATGGTACTGTAGCTAAACTAATCGTAACATAAATTTGCAATGAACTAATCATTAACAGCTATATATGATTGCAAAAACTTTGCATTCTTAATCACCTGTCATTTAACAAAACCATGAAAATACTTTAAACCTTTTACTAACTTTGACCTTGCCAAATACAATTTTAAAAAGAAAGTATTAATAACTTGTTATTCTCGCATAAAAGAAACTTAGTTATGTAATCACTTTTTGGAGTTGAAAATTTCCTTGATCCAATGGAGGTAGTTAGTTAGCACAACCATTCATGCATGCATATGATCACAGTCATTTAGCATAGACTCGTATACAAACCACACAAAGCTGATATTAATACAAAATGTATATTATAACACAGTCAATATCACCACTCCAAGAAAGAAAAAAACATGGAGAAAAATGGTCATTAAAGAGGAACACGTGCAAGAGATTGATGGGCAAACTCGTGACCACCCCCTTTGCAAATCCTACAATTTCTATACAACAACACCAATGGCATTGCTCATCAACAACATCAACAAAAGCCTTATCCCAGTTGGTGACAAATGGCATTACTCACACAAGAAAAAAAAGGATGCAAGTTATCTAAGTTGCCTAAAGAACCAGTAGACACTGCCAATACTGCCATTGGAAGGCACTGGAGGAAACATGCATGTACATAATACAAATGCAAATGCATTTGAGATGTCCTTCAATATCTAAACTCACCCCCCTCCAAACTGAGGTGAAACAGGAGTTAGACGAAGTTATGTTCACCTTAAGTCTTTCAGAGTGGATTTGATGCCAACAAACTACAAGTGGGTGTTCATTGCAAACTACTAGGCCTACCAGTTGCTGGTATCTGGGTAGCTTGTGGGAAAGAATGGTACACCATCATGTTGTTATCAGCTGCATTTGATGAAGATGACGCACCACCCTTCACTGTTTGATCCAAAAGACGAACCAGTGACATAAATATTTCCATCCTCGTCACATCCCTGTTTGCCTGCAAAGCAAAATTTGTGAGGTGACTACCACAATATACAAACTTTTCATCATGATTCATGAGCATTTTTTAGATATGCAGACACATCAAAATCAACACCCAAAGCCAGTATTACTTTTCACAGCATATTTAACATAATCATCAAATGATAATATGCAAATTTCGAGACGCTATCTATATAAAAGTTTAATATATTACAGTTATACATGAGAAAGTCAAATGTTGAAAACCAGTAGTCCCCTACAAATACCGACTTGTACAATAAGTTCATAATACTTGTGAGTTATGATCATTTATTTCCCTTGACAGTGTATTACCTCAACTGCAAAGCGTGCCCAGATCTTGTCATTACGAGCTTCCATAACTCCCTTCAAGATGGTTAAACCTAATCCTCTGATTAAGTCAGCTATTTCCAGAAAGAAACCACGCTCCTCACAAAGCATCTGCAAAAACCAAGCAAAGACAACAGATTAGAGGCAACTCCTACATTTAATGGATAAAGGGATTTTACACAATTATAAAGCTTCCATTATTACCTCTACTAGCATCTGACGAGGTGGATTAAGATCCTCAACAATGATTGGACAAACCATTGATTGCGAGCCAACCTCATATGCCCATGTAGCCCCTCCCTCAAAGTTATCTTTTAATAGCAATCCACCTTCTTTACTAACAATCTGCATATTCAGGAAAGAATGAAGTGTCAGTATTTTCCCCTCATTAATATTTCCTAAAGGTAAAACATTAAGTAGTCAGCTATTCATCCTTTTGTTATATTCATGCTGCACATATAAAAAGATTGTAGGCCAAATACAATGTTATTCGATTCAACATATCAATACAATGCTGGTGAAAACAAAACAATTACCAGATCGTAACTTGATAAGTTGCATGAATCTAACATACTGACAGAAAAGCAGGGGATGATATCTATACCTTAGATTCCCCTGTATGTTTCAGCTTGTCAGCATGCTTTGTTACACTTTGCAGGAAAAGCATATGCTTGATGGTCTTCTCCAGAAGTGCATCTATGCTACACTGTTGAATTATAATAAGAAATTAAAGAAATTAAAATCAGCACCCATATCTGACAATTAAACAGAAAGTTCAGGACTGATATGCGAGAGAGCACAAGAAAGGCTACTTACTTTTGCTCCATTTGGCACAATTTCCCTTAATTCTTTAACACGATCTTGAATCATTTGGCGATCTTTAGGTCGAGGTCTAGGATTCTCTCCAGGTTTAAGTCTTTTCCTATTTGATTTGCAAACTTCTTCTGGTCTCTTAGAGTATCCAGTTGAAACGCTGCTTTCACGTTTCACACTACTACCATTCTCAACCCACGAACTAAGCTTAGAACCATATATGGAAGTCATTTGAGAGCAGTTTCCAGCATCATCCTTGCTGCACCCAGACCTAGGAGAACTTGTTTCCCCAGCAGCTCTTTTAGCCCCATTCTTGGGAAAATCAAACAATCCCTTCAGGACATGATCAGACAGAACCTGCTTGCAGGCAGGCGAGGAAACGGAGGCAGTGCTAACCCTGGTCAATGTTGTCCTGCAAGACATTTCATCAGAACTCTGTTTTGGGGCCGATTGAGCTTTTGAAACTACAGCGTCTAAGAGGTGGTCAGAGCCCGTTCCAGAGAAGATGCCGCTCTCTGATATTGCATCTTTAACTGAATAGCTATTATCAGGACATACACCTTCCAAATTCATGCATGCTGCCTTTTTATCTAGACGCTCTCTGTTGGCCTCTGAATCAGTGGCAAGCAACTTATCCCAGTTTCCATTGAGTAGTCGCCTTTTCAAATCCACACCTAAAACATCAAAGAGATCATCCCCTGATGGAAGTTGAGTATAGGTCTCTTCATGTTTAACATTCCTTTTCACCATATTTTGACTAGTAACATCTTTATTGAGGCAATCTTGAACAAAACCAGGGATACGATCACCCATAGGCTCATGCTCATCAAGATGAAGAGATGGAATCTTAAGAGCAGCATGAAGCAAATCGTCATGTATCCTTTGATCAGTTGAAACGAAAGCATCACAGGCATTGGGAAGGTTCTGAGCAGAGTTTTCTAGATTCACGTGACTCGTAACTGATTGATTACAGAGATTAGGCACAGAACAAAGCCTAGCATCAGTTGTAGAATTGTTATTTAGAAGTCCAAACCCAATCTTGTGAGTTCCAGAAAATTCAGAAGTGGGTACTTTGGGAGAGTTTGAAACAGAGCTGTTAATCATATTTGTCCTCAAAAGATTACTCCCACTACATATTGGGATTCCTCCAAATAGTGAATTGCTACCAGAACTCAGATTCTGCTCAAGAATTTTGCCTCCACCTGTTTTCAGTTGAGGCATATTTGAGGCACTTGATGGATTCATGTTGGGATTAACGTGACTCTGTCTGCCAACACCTGATGTTTGTTGTTCCATATAGTTAAGGCTGCAACTAAGATTTGATTGATTGAAGCCAGCTAATTCATTGAATGCAGATCTGGCATTATAAGCAGAATGTTGTTGCATACATGAATCCAAATTTGCAGGTATCACTTTAGCTTCAGCCTGGATGACTCTCTTCTTCTGTTGGCCATAGGCATTTATTTTGATCATTGAATGAGCCTTAGGTTGGCAAATGCTATCAAATATTTGGTTTGGGTCATAGGTTTGAGGTGTCAATACAGAATCCTGGTAATTATCTATTTCTCCCCTTGGTGGATGAGGTAATGGAACAACAGGCCTTGAAGCAAGAGTAGAATTAGTTAGTTGGTTGGAGCCATTAGCTGCACAGGGAGTGCAGTTAGAAGTATCGACAGGTGGATCAACGGTGACGGGTACACCAAGTCTTTCATTAGAAACTTTTGCTGAATAGTCTTCAGAAAGAAGTGCAGCAGGTACACATCCCAATTGTAAGATCAAGTTCTTCACATCATTCACAAATCCAATATCTTCCATTATCTGCAGTAACAAGATTGAACAGCTGCATTAGGTAACATCGGGGCAGTACAAAAGCCAACTTACTTGGCTGCACGTATATTCAGTCACTAGAAAACTCAGGTATGTTCACAATCATGAACTTTTAAGGATAGGCACATTCTAAGTGAAAGAACTCATGCCGTTTCTTTGGTTTTCAAGAATGGACACATTCATGCCATAAATGGTGTGATCCATGAATGGTATATGGCTTTTAAGTTGACCTGAAGCACTTATTTGTAATCCTAAGAATGTCATCATAATCTCATTTTCCATCACAATATCATTAGAGACATAGTGTTAAGTTTCTTTAAAATTACAGAAAGCTTGAGAAAGACTTACGGGCAATAAAGAACCAAATTGAACAACGCCATGGGGAAGCACAGGAATAACTGCTACTGTCTGCAAACAATAATAGTCCACGATTAAGAAACAGTAAATAAAATCTAAACCAGGATAATAACTGCTACTGTGAAACATCAAAAAATCACGAACCTGCATTCCAGCAGAAAATTGGTAAAGCAACTCAGGATATACCTACAAATAAAACAGCAATAAAGAGAAATTAAAAAGAAGTTCATATGTCCACCTACTCCAAGCCTTTGACCATTCTTGGAAATATATACACTCTATCACGTAAAAGAGGCTTATGTCATTCACTTCTTATACTACATTAATATACACTCATTTTGACCAACATCCTGAGTAAAAAATATCCTTTTTAAAAAAATTAACCAAGACAATGGAAGATTATAGAAAATTGATTTGCCTTGCCATCAAACTTCAAAAGGAAACCAAGATATTCATCATAAACTATTAGCACATAATCCAGGGGGGATATAATCAACTCCATACCTCTGGTGGATACGCATCTCTGCTGAAATTGTTCATAAGAATCCACTGATAGTTTCCTGTAAATGTTGCCCGTCCAACGATCCTGGTTAACAACAAAAGACGGCACTTGAGTAAGATGGGAATGAGAAGGAAAACACTTAAAATATTGATAATGATAAACAATGAAAAGGCAGAATAGGGAGCACCAACCCTTCTCCAGCAATACTGACGGAATTATTCACTATCATTTTGTTAATCAATCCACCGACTCTGTCCTCCTCCTGAATCCCCAGTTGAGACTCAGAAGAAAACCAGCACCCCTCCCCATCTCGGTATGGAAAATTAGACATCCCAACAGTTCGTGGAGGGAAAGGAGATGGCAAGGGTTCATAGTAGTGATCTTCCCAGATTAACAGCCTGCCAAGTAATACCATACTCAGTTAACTCAAACGCACAAACCATAGCTGCAATCAGGGCATAAAGTCAAAGCATAATATTTTGGCATCTAACTGCCATGTTAGAAAACATTGTGGGAAAGCAAATACAACATTTAGAACACAAGCAACAATAGATTCATCCGTTTGGTTGAAAAACAAAAGAAAAGGTTTACAGGAGATTAAGAAAAGAAAAAACATAAAGCCGCAGTTTTCTATTTTTGTAGTTAATGTCTACCTGTAAAAGAATACATAAAGCCAAAGCACAAAGTACTAATTATAGTTCATAATTCTTTCACAATTACAAGCTTCAAGTTGAAGATCCTGAGCTAAAGCAAACCTTTTTTCTCACTTGTAATTGATTCAGGAGTTTAGTTATTTACAGCTAAAAAATTCAACCGATTTTTCAACAGAATACTCAAAGCCTCATGGTGATTAGTATTAAATAGAGAGATTATCAGATTAAACCAGCACCGTCTCAAATTAGCTCAAGAAGAAAGGGGTGAGATTTTTATTAACGAAACAAGAAGATAAGACCAAACAGAATCAAACAAGTACTGAATCAATAGACAGTGCCTTTACAAATCAAAGCAAATGAACTTCTTTTTAGTTAAAAAAACAAACTTACGTTTTAAAAAAACAAAGATTCTTGAAAACAAAACCGAAGAGAAGCAACAAAGGCCCAAATAAAGTTCCAAAACAGGAACTAACATGTGGATTTTATCTCGAAAACGAAGCAACCCCAGAAATAGAATCTAAACACTTGAGATCCCTTCTCTGAAAGTACCAGCATCAGAATCACATCCAACCGAAAAAAAAACCCAACAAGACAACCTGATTCTCCCTGAATTTCTCACAAACCAAAAGTAGAGAGAGAGAGAGAGCTCAAGGCACACAAAAAAGGCATTTGAAACTCACTTGGAATTGTTGCAACCGATCTTCCAAAACACGGCATAAGACCAGCGATTCCTTGAGCACAGAGTCCTCAAAACCTCTTTGAGCAAAAACCCCATTTGGTTTCTCGCAAAAGGGGTTCCGAAACCGGTAAAAAGTTATCCTTTTTCCAACGCAATGGAGTCACACTAGCATTCATTCACGAAGAAAGAGAGAGAGAGCAAAAGGCACATTCCCGAAAAACTAACTACCACGGCACGATCCTCTCCCCGCCTGTTTAGTCCTCAACCCCCCGCTTCGCTTTCTCTCCGGATCCAAGTTCACGACGGTCAGTTTGCGACACGAGATGGCCATCCTCCGGCAGAGGTAGTTCTAGAGAGAGAAAGAGGAAGGTAGAGAGAAAAAGAGAGCGGGAAGAGGAAGAAGAAAGAGCTCGAGAGTGACAAAGGCGAAAGGAAAAATCTACACTATCCCACGAGACTCAAGCTTGTAGAGAGCTATAACCTCCATTTGTGCAGAGAATATGGTAGAAGAAAGATAAAGTTGCAGAGAAGAAGAAGAAGAAGAGGGTGTGGTTTAGTTGGTGAGGTGAAGTGAGAGTGAGGTCGTTGGTGTCTGCGTTTACGTTCAGGTTCTGTGGAACTGTGATGTGCTTTCTCTTTCTTTAGCTTCCTCTGTTCTGTTCTGTGTGTGTGGGGTGTTTTTTTTCTCTCTCTTCCTGATGACCCTTACGAGAAAATAAATGGAAGTGAGAGGAGGGAAAAGGCTTGAGAAAAAGGAGGGATTTTGGGGAATATTAGAGAGGGAGCCACTCAGCAGAGAAAGGTTTGTCGGATTGTGGAACAGAGAAACTCTGCTTTCAACAGCACTGGTGGTGGCCATGGCAAAATTATTGTTTCATTTCAAATTTTCCTGTGTTCAAGATCATTTTTTTACCAACACTTCATTCTCTTTCAAGCTCAATCTTATTTTCAATATTCAAAAATTAATTTATATTCTTCAAATTTTATCTACTTTTAATATTTCTAACTTCATTCATGAGTGTTTAAAATCTTGGTCAGTATTTTATGTAGATCATTTTTTTAATGAGAGAAAATGTTTTTCTCTTACTTAAACACGATAAATTTGGACTATATATAAAACTAAAATTACATAATTAATCTTTTTATTTTATAAAATAATATAGAATTTTGTAGGTTGATAATACATTACAAAAAAATTCTAAATTAAATTTCATGCTAAAATTGACTGAAAACCTGAAGTGATAAACATGCATTGATAAAGAAAAGCATTCAATAATTTATCTTTCCCCATGAGTTAGTAGTGCGGGTAGCTATCTCGCTGACGTCACACATTCATTGCCCCTTGCTTTTCTTCAAATTACAACAATGCCACACACCAACAACTTTCCTGCGATGGAAAGGAGAATGAGGATATGGCACTAATGGTGCTACCAAATGGAATAAGCAATAATAGCTGCTAACTTTATCTAGGTTTGTATTTTAATTATGAAATTAAATTGAGTTAAATTTAATTGAAATTAAAAAAAAATATTATAGCTTATAAATCAACACAAATTTGAGAGAAATGTCTATCGAACTAGATTTGAAAGAAAGAGATTAAATATATTGTTTAAAAAATATATAATTTTATTTAATTAGATACTCAACTCATTACATTTTTACATAAACTAATTAAATAAATTATTATATATTTTATAAAATAATTATGGCAAAATTATTATTATTTTCTTACAATTTTATTATTTTAACATAAAAAATGTGAATGCACAAGTTTTGAATCACATGTGCTTCTACTATTAATATTTAATGAAAAATAAAAATTAATTTAAATGTTCCAATTAAAATCCGAATACGCTTTTTTCATTGTTTCTTTGAATGGTAATACCAACAAATTTAAATGAAATGGAAATGAACTTTGTTTATACTTTTTGTATCTAAATATATACTTTGTATAGAAAAAAAAATAGTGGTGGTGATGTAAAAAAATAGTATATGGTACTGTGGTATAATGTTGAAAGAAGTTACTGATTTGTAGTATGTTATATTATTGATATATGTGCAATTATTTTTCTTATATGAATAATTTATATTTACTCTTTTTTATTTAATTTTAAAAGATAATTAATATCAACAAGGGAAGACTAAGTATGTATTATTATAGATAAGAATAAAAAACAATAAGAAATATATAGAACAACTAGAAAAATTAGAAAAATATCATTTTGTTATATATTAAGAAATGCATGAATGCAAATATAAAGGTCCAATTCTAATATAATAATAAGATAAAATTTAAATATTGTATTTACTCACCTTTGAAAAACTTGCATTTTATATATATTAATATTATAACAAATATATGCAATGAAGTTATTAGTAATTGAATAACTCAACTGATCAAATATTGCATTGATAATTAAAAACTAGTATTTAAATATTTATTATATTAACTATATTTAATATTACTTATTAGAAGCTCAAATTGTTTTAAATATATTAAAAAAATAGTTATTCTTTATATTTTCGTTTTAGCTAAATATCTTATTAACTTAAGTATTAATCTTATATACACAAATATTTCTTGTATATTAAGCAACTAGAAAAAAATAAATCAGATACATATTTTTTCAATACTAAATAAAAAAATTTACTTTAATAATTGTATAGTCAAAAACATTATTTTATAAATTTTTATAAAAATTTCATTTTTTCGCATTGATCAAATTTTAATAATTTTTTATTAATTTTACTAGTTATAATATGAAACAATTTAGCTTTAGATAATATTAAGAGTGTTAAATAAAATATATTATGAGATATATGGGCATATAAATGTTAGATTAAGATTAAGATAGATTAATATATGATATTAATGATTTGAGGAGGAAGAAAGAATGAGTGATGGATGAGGATGATGAGACATAAATGATGTGGACTGATGTAGGATGTCTGTTGTTCCATGGCTTAAAACTGGGAATTCTTATGTTTTGGACATTTTGCAATTTCTTGTTGATGAGATTTAATTCTGGGAATAATTTCCACTGTGACATTGATGATGGTTGGTTGTTTAGTTGTTCTGTGTGAATGATTAATTGTGATGGAGCTGAACTACTCATTAAGTTCCTTCTACCAATCTAGATAAAATGGCTCCCACATTTTTGTCATCCCCTTTTAATTACCTACTCATAAATTAAATGCATTCAGATTTTAGAAATCAAGAACACAATCTTTTCTAACTTTGCTTCTCTCTTCCATCACAAAACCTACTTCTATTTTAAAGTTACTTATTACTCTACACACAAATTTCAAGTTCCATTAATTAACATATATCCATATTTCATCTTTATAACAAATACTTATGCAACTTGTTTAAAATTTACTGATTTGTATACATTAAATTTAAAGTTTTGAAATGAAAATAATACATAAATGAGAAAATTGGAGATGAGAAAAAATCATTAATTATTAACTTTATTATAAATTATTAAAATTGACAAAATTAGTTATTGTAACGAGTTTTTTTAGTCTTTTTAAAAGATAAAAGTAATTTTTTTTGGGATGTTATTGATAATGGTTTATTTATTCTTATGATAATTGTTGATAATGTGTAGTTATGAGGTATTTTACTTATTAGGTTTAAGACGAGAACAAATGTGTTCATTGATTTGAGAGTTAAGAAAATCATATGTTTTTTCTTCTTGGTGACTTTTATAGAATTTGATGTTTGTACTGTAAAAAAAAAAGTGAAATTTTATTTTATAATATTTATGAAGGCACAAAAGATGTTAAATGTTCTGGATAAATACTTTCTTACAAAAATATATGATAATTAAAGATACTTTAGAGTAAAATATTTTATAATATATAAAATAATTATTCGCATAATGAATCAAGTGTTAAATATAGAAAAAAAAAGTTTGATAGACAATAGTTACCATTCAATTTTTGAAAAGTTAAAATAAATTATTACAACTCAAAATCACATTATTTTTAAGATTGATATGATCACAATGTTTGGAAAATTTAGAGAAGATGAATTGGAGTTTGAAAGATTTATAAAAAAAATGAAAATAAGAAAGAAATATATTTTAAAACTTTATTTGTAAAAGTTGTTTCAAGAGAAGAAAAAAAAGAAAAAACAAATTTTTGATTGTCAAAATTTGAATATTTTGGCAAAATGTTTCCAAGGTTCTTAAAAAAAATATGAATAAATCTTTTCAATGTAAGAGAAATTTCAAGAATCAATATAATCAGAATATATGTGATTTAAATGTTGTAAGTAAGAATATATAAAACTTTATTATCCTTTATTCCATATAAAACATCAAATTTAAGAGAATAATTACAATAAATTCATGAAAAATTTAAGAGTTTACCTAACATGAAAAAACAATTATTCAAACTCTTCAAACATTAAAGTGAGAGTGAAAAAAAAATACTTATGTTTTATCCTCAAGTAGTAATGCAAGTAATTATAATTTTAAAATTGTGTTGAATTGTTATTAGTTGCTATGAGTTTCATGAATAAAAGATACTATTTTTAAAAATACGAGGCTAACAAATATATTGAAGCAACTACATGAGAAAAATGATAACTTAAAAAAAAATTGATCACGATGTTTTATAGAAATGATCTATCAAAAAATTTCTCATGTTATTGTGTACAAACTTCTCAAACTATACCTTCAATTTTATTGATATAACATCACAAACATTTAAAAAAAAAATTGTTGAAACAACTCCACAATATAATAAAATTCAATAGACCCGAACTTGTTTTTAATGAAGTGCTTACATTAAAGAGTAAAATATGTCTTTATAAATAATCAAATCAAATGCAAAATGCAAGTACTTTATCTGTTGAACAAATGTAAAGTAACTTGTGTTTTTCTAACTTCACTCAATAAGTGAAAAGTTTAAAGGGACAATATTGATACACAACATTAAACTTTCATGGTACTTAATGATATTTAAATGCTTATTACAGTATGCAGGAAACATTCCTTTATTAATTGTGGATCCTATGTTTTTGCTTTTATGTTTTTACATTTATGTATGAATCTTTGTAAATTGTGCATTAGTATCATTTTTTTTCTTTTAAATTTATGCATGTTAGTATTCACTTTAACACTTTTTGAGAGAATCTTACAAAATTTTGAAATTGATTTAAAAATATTTTAGAATATTATAATTGATATGTTAAAACATCTACTCAAGTAAAGTATTCACGATATATTACTTTGCATCATAATTAAGTATTGTAAATTGAATAATTATCTAAATACAAGTTTCATCAATTGTAAACTATGTATTGAAACAATTATTTAGGTTCTTTGTATTTAATTTCCAAAATTCAGTAATAAACAATAAAATCGATCTAATTACTCTATATAAAAACTTTTATAAAAAAATTCAAAATTAACAAGTTTTAATCATTTATAACTATAATTAAATTCCTTAACTTTAAAGAATTGTTCAAAAATAATAAAATATTTTTTATAATTTTTACGGAGCGGTTATTACATTTTTTAATCTTATTATGTTTAAATATTCATAAAAAAAAGTGATACTAACAAATATATTAGATATTAAAATCGAGTTTCTTTAATAAAAGTATCAAGTAATTTTAAAATTTTTTGAAAGGTGTTGAAATTTTTTAACTTAATTCAATATGGCTACAAATAAATTCAAATTGTCTCGATCAAACCACACCAATGCACTTATCCTTTTATTCATCTACAGAAAATCACCTTATGCAATGTAAATAGTTTTGCAGTAATTTGAATTTTGTTATTTCAAAAAGTCAATCTTTCTCTATTTTTTTCCTTAATTAAGTAAACAAACCCTTATCCACATTTTTCATCCTTATTTTCATTTTCCTCATTTAAACCAACCACTAATCAAAACTATATAATAATTTCATCTGGATTGTGAAACTTATCAATATCTTAATTTATTTTATACTATATAACTAAAAATAATTCTCACTTTACTAGCAAGTTTTTTTTACACTACAAGAAAATCATGAAATAGAAACTAATTTTTAGATACCAAAATAATTAGTTGTAATAATAACTAAATTAAAGACCATTTTAGAAACTAAAAAAAAATTGGTTTCTAAATTAGTTTATATTATTGTTATCTAATTACTGACCAAAGTTTTTGTTACCAAATTTATAAACTAAATAATTGGTAGTTAAAACCTTAGTTGCTAATTAGATACTAATTTAGAAACTATTTAACAATAATAGAAACTAATTTAGAAACCAATTTTTTTTTAGTTTCTAAAATGGTTTCTAATTTAGTTACTATTGGAACTAATTATTTTGGTTTCTAAAAATTGGTTTATATTTTATGATTGTCTTGTAGTGTTAATATCAGTTAGTTTTAAAATTTTATTTTTAATATAATAATAAATTAATTTTAAAAATATTTATTGAGTCTATTAAACTTTGTAACGATCAGTTCTATAATGGTTTGGAAAACCGCCACACGCATATTGTAACATTTATAAACGTCAGTTTATACGAAAATAATTGTCACCTTATACATGATTTTTTTTGTACTAGTCTGTTTAAATTGATTTTGTAAGAATAAATTAAAACTTAATCTTACTTATATACAATATAACTTTTTTTTCTCCTCTTACCAAATGAAAATATTCTTCAAATTTATTTAAAATAGGGCCATTACAAAAAAATAATTAAATAATAACTAAATTTAAAAATAAAAATAATTAATTATTGATTAAATTGGATATTATTTTAAAAACTAAAAAATTATTTACATTTAAGATAATTTTTATTATAAAATATTTATAAAATAGTTTCATATTTTAAATTAATTTTTATAAGATTAATAGAGATTAATTTAGAATATGATGTAATTAATAGTTAAAATTTTGATAATTAATAATTAGATATTAATTTAAAAAATATTTTATAATTTTTATTAATAATATAAATTATTTAAAATATTAATAATTAATAATTTAATTGTTTTAATTTTTAACATTAATTTATATTTAATAATTTTATCAAAAAGTGATGTTGCAATAAAACAAACGGCTCTCAGAGCATAAGCTTCCAACGAAGAAGAAAAAAAAATCACTTACACTGTGTTTTTATATCTATATATGTTAGTGGGTGGTTGCTGTTTCTTCATTCTAAAGGACAAAATGGTAGTATTCTATAAAAAAAAAACATGTGTTTTGATGAGGTTGCAGTAAGTATATTTGCATGATACACCTATAAACCTAACCTCCTCATCAAATAAATATTCATTCATAGCTGAGGCTAGCATTTGGAATTTCAAACTACATATGTTAGTGTCTTACTTTTTCTTAATTTTATTTGTGTTCTAGGTTTTTGATGTCTTTATAGAACAGAACAAACTCAGATTTTTTAATGAAATCCAAGAAAATGAAAAACTAAAATGCCCCATAATTTTTCTCCTTTTTATAATTTCCCTTCTTTATTCTATTCTTTTTCTATTCTTGTGCATCACTCTGGTTGGATGACACTCCAGTCACTGTCCCTACCTGCACAGCTTTATTATTAACAAATATGTAATTAATGTGTAAAGTATCTTTTGTTAACTAAGATGTTTAATTATCTTTCATTGGAAATCGTGCATCATCTCATGCATTCATCCCTTTTACTCCTCCCATACTATATTCATTTACAGCTACCACCAATTATGAACCTTGTGTTATTATTATTACCATGTTTATAGAGATTACAATTAGTAGTAACCTACCATTATGAATCATGGTTTTCAAAAATAATCATTAGCTTCCTCTCTTTAATCTAATGCCACACCAACTGTTCAACATTCAATTTTCCTCTCAATCTAGTATGGTCCTACACTTTTCTATTGCCTCTAACCCTATTTTTTAAATAACAAGTCCTTTTGTATTTACCTATGTTTTAAAACTTAAATGAAACCCTTCACGAGATGCATCTTTGTCACTGTGTAATTTAGTAAACTTGTTGGATGAATCATAGTACTGCAAACAACACCACTCCTTGACTTAATAAATTAAAAAAAGACAAAATAATATATTTTATTAAATATTTTAATTTAGATAAACTATTAGTTCTATCTTACTCAAATTATCCAATTAATCATGCATTATTTAATTAATTAAAATTGAATAATAAATCAGGATTTTAAAAAATAATCCTGTCAAAATTAAGAATGGAATAAAAGCCAAGAAGAAATGTTGGGATCATACAGTCCATCTCATAGCACAATATAGGACCGAGTGTGTATAAACTGACACAAAATTATTTTAATTTAATCCATTATTTAACGTAAGATTTTAAATATGTAATTAGATAAAAAAAAACTTTCATTATACTATAAGAAAATTATTAAATAAAAATTAATTTTAAAATAAAAATAAAATAAAATAAAATTTATATTCTTTAAATTATATATTATTTTAAAAACATAATAAAATAATTTTTATTATTAACAAAATTTAGAATTGGATTTTTAAATTAGTATCTAATTAATTATATAAAAATAATTAATAATTTTAAAAATTAACTTAATTAGTAATTAAAATCTTGATAACTAATTAGATAATAATTTAGAAATTATTTATTAATAATAAAAATTAATTTAGATATTAATAATTTTTTTAATTTTAAATAATATTTAATTTAATTAATATAAAGATTAATTATTTTTTATTTTTAAAATTGATTTGCATTTAATAATTATATGGTTAATTGTATGTTATTTGAATAAAAGTGGATTTTATGAAATATGAATATTTGTTTAGAGTATGATTGGTAGGAGAGTGAGTGAGTGGTGTGTGTTGTTTGAGAAATAAAGAAAGAAGAAAAGGAAAGAAGTATAAAAAATGGAATGGAGCAGTAGTTGGAGACACGAGCAAGACACATGAGTGTGCGTTTGTTGATGTGGTTTGTGTTGTGTTACTTTTATTATTTCACCTAACAGTAGGGTATAGTAATTTTTGTGGGGAAACGAGTAAAAAGATTCCTATTCTTGTGTCTGTCCTCTGCAACTTTGATAATCATATTCAATCTTTTCTCACCCCTCCAACGTTGACTGTTCTTCCACTTTCATGCTATCTCTCTCCCACTGCCCTTTCATAATTCATGGAGTAAGGTTTACTCAAACAACTATAACCTAATAATTTCCTCTCATCCAAATTATCATAACATGTGTTACGTTTGTTTCATCACTATATATATGCACATAATCTCCCTAATATACTACTACTAATAGTAATAATATCATACAAAAGAAATCCTTCACAAGGAGGTAATAATCAAACTACTTCTACATCCATCAATATATATCTAATGTGCAATTAGAAAAATGTTTAAAAGAGCACATACTCATTGTGATTTCTTTTTTAAATAGACACTCTTTTAAGACTAGCTTCAGCTAGGGTGGAAGAATACAGTAAAATTGTTTCGACCGATAAAATTAGTATGGTTAGGTCAATCATTACATTTGAGATATTGTCTGTTTTGGAGGTTAATGTTTCATCACAATTTTATTTTTAAAAAACGTTTCAGTGGATTGGAAAAAGAAAAAGTATATAAATTGCCATAAACCTTATTCCTGAGTGATGTGAGACTATGTTAGACTTATCGAAACAAAATTATTTTTTAATATATGAGTGTAAACCCTAAACCCTAAACCCTAAACTTCACTTTATAAATCAATTTTATAAGGTTGAAGTAAACTTAAAATTCATATTTTAAAAACTGAATGTATCATAATCATTTAAAATTTATTATAAAAAGGTTAACTAATCTTATCACGTCATCTAAATGAACTCGATTTTATAGTTAAATTAGAACTTTAATTAAGAAAGATATGTGTCAAGTAGCAATTTTTTTTGAATTAATGATAATCTTGAATTTAAATTTTGTAAATAGAAACAAAATAGTTAAAAGTCAAAATTTTCTGTAAATATTAAAAATAAATAACTAATGGATCTTTTAAAATAATCTCAGAACTTTAAAAAAATATAATTATTAATAAATTAAAAATGGCTTCAGATGTAATTTTTACTAAAATAATAACTAGTCTAAAATTTAATAATATTTTCGTATACGAGAATCTATGTGAGTATAATTTGACGACATTTATATATTTTTTCACTTAAAGTATTTTATATTTGAATTAAGTAGAAAACAAATATGAAAGATGCAATGGAAAAGAAAAAGAAAGAAAGGGAAAAAGTGGGCGGTGACTTTCCTAAAGTTTTATCCTTACCAAAACATTGGACCGGACGATGCAACTTTGTCCATATCTTTATGTAGTTTACCAGAGGAAATGATGATCTTATATATTGCAAATGCAATCAATTTTTAAATTAAAATTCAATTCATAAGTTTTTTTTTTACAGTAAGTTATACACTTATTTTGTGACCTTATACTATATTGTTTAATCTTATTGCATAATTTCTCTTTCTTTCATGTTAATTTATCGTAAAAAATTTAATGTATAAATTTATTACTAGTTAGATCAATGTTTGTTTGGATTAATTCATATAAAGTACCAGGTGGAAAAAAATTTCAAACACTCACTTACTACAAAATATATCTTAAATATACTTTAGTCTAGTTAAATAAAATATAATTAAATACATGTCATGTTAGCATTTATTTTAAAAGTGACTTACAATGTAATATAATATAGTATAATTAGCCAGTTTAATAGTCATATTATCAAGTATGAGAAACCTAGGAGAAGAAAAAGGTAATTAATTAGATGATTTACATGGTTCCTAAAATCCCTTAACAACATAAGAGTTAATTAATGTAGGGGATTAAGGAATCAGGGGACAAGCAAGCCTATGAAGTTGTAGCACAATAGGTTTTGCCAAAGGTAGTGTGTAGCAATTGAATGAAAAGGTGGGAATGCACATTTTGGTCATAGGTTTTGATTTTGAAATGGCACACATGTAGCAATCAATCAGCAATAGCCAACGAAGGGAGGCTTTTGACTTGTTTTGCCGCTACAAACTATCATCTCTGTTATGTCAAACACACTGCCCTTTAGGGTTGTCATAAGGGCACATATCCTAATTAATTAGTCACAAATTAGCACCCTTTCGAAAGCACATGCATTAATTTAAAAGGTTAATCCGTATGGTCATTTTCTTGTAAAGTAGAAAGGGATAGCACATACCCTTTCTCCGTATTTCAGGCAAAGCTACATTCAAGAAATGCCATCTTCTCTTCTCTTTCTCTTTTTTGGATCCATAGTTTATTCATATTCATAAAATTACAGATCATTTTGTATCTTGCTAACAATATTTTGCATAAATTTATGATGTTAGGGAAATTTCTGGTGGCTAAATGGTCTTTCATATGTCATTATAACTCTTTAACAAACAAGATGAGTGTGCATTGATTTCAAAACTAGAACTCACAAAATTATGATAGAAAATTATTAGATGGAAGTGTAGTAAAGAGTGTGATTTTGAGATTTGTTATTTAGTGAAGATGATGGTATGATTTTTTGAAGAACTAGAAGTACTATATATGTATGCACTCAAAATTTTCTCCTTCACAAACTCATAGCAACCTGGGTATGATTGTGTATGCAGTACAAAATGATGAAGAATTGAAGATAATGGGTGAAGGGGCCTAGAAAAGAACTAAGGGAAAGGGTGGAAGGCAAAGGAAATGGGGCAGTGTCCTTGGGAGGTTACCCATAAGTCAAAATTTCTTCCATTTGCATATCCATTGAGAAGGAAGGGGAAAGGGTAAAGAAAGACAAAAAGAGACAAAAAGATCTTTGGGTAGGATTTGGCAAGGATTATTATTCCCACAAGGGTGTGGAAAATGGGGGATAAGGGGAGGCTTTTTATTGTGGGTGGGTTTGTGTAATCCACTCCACCATACAACACACACAAAAGCCCTCTCAAATCATTTTAGTGAGAATGATGATTCCATAGAAAGGCCACAAGAAAGGTCATTGTGCCAAAGGAAAGGGATAAACTACAAATTGTGACAAATAAGCATGAGAATCTTGACTATGCCCTTATGCCAACTCAATTTCCTTATATCTCCATCTTCCTCTTCTTCTTCTTTGCCCCTCATTTCTTTCACACTGTTTACCAAACATTTTTATTTCCATTCTTTTGACTTTACACAAATACACTAAACTAAAACAATTACATCTTAACACGCTATTGCTTAGTGTGAAACATTTCATAAATAAATTAAAAGGATTTTTTTAAATTAGAAACTTAATCAAGGATCTTTAATTTTGAACTTAAATAACGACATTACAAGATAGCTCTTGTTGATTAATTTTTTAGTACGATGTGAAAAATATCCTTCCAATACATGTTGTCGATAGATCTGAATTCTTCCCTCAATTAACCGATGAAATGAAGAGACAAATTTGTAGCTTTAATCGACATTCATCAAAATGTCCCAAACATAAACATGTATGGAACCATGATTGGGTTCACCTATTGCATGCAACCGCCAACAAAATCATAGTGTAAAAAGAGAAAATTAAAAGGAAGAGAAAAAGGAAAGTTGATTATGAACGTTGTTTTTCTTTCTCTTAATTAATGTATACAGTGAAGAAAATCAATCCCCTTCGAAAGTAAAGTCAAGAAATAGATAAAAAGAAAATAAATAAAAAATTGTGAAGTTTATATATAGTCAAAAAATAAATCTGATATGAAGACAATTATTGCAGAGATAATACCGTTAGCAAAGATATTCCATGACATTATATGTTAAATGGGTGTTATGAGCTTATGACATTAGATAATGTTGATTAAGAATAGAATAGTATGATGCTATTTATCTCTGTGTGCCTGCTGTCCAACACAACCCCACGTTTAAAAGACAGACAGTTTTAACTTTTAAGCATCAAGTTACATGTGATTTGGCTTACGCAAATAACAGCCTTTTTTTCAGTAATTTATTTAATTCCAACAAAAATAATTTTACACATATGACATCATTTTAACTCTCTTTTCTTTACCTTTCAGTATTTCAAATGCCACTTAGTTGATGACCGGTAAACATTTGCCCATAATCACTACAAGTAATCTCTTTTAGCGAACATTAAAATTCAAAAACTGGTTTAAATTGATTTACGATATAAGTGGTAGAAAAATTATAGTAGCAATGTAGCACTAATACAGATACTGATACGATATGGATACGGATACGGAGATACGTAAAATCTCTAAAATATAGAACACGGGAACACGAATGTATATATTATATAATTATGAATTATATAAATTGACAATAAAGATTTATGTGCACAATTATGTTTCAGATTTTTTTTGGAGCTGAAAGATGTTTTTTATGACTGATTCACAAGGATTTGTTTCTTATTTTTATAATCATAATAACAATTTATACAATAAAGTTTGAATTTTTTAGAAAATTAATGTATTTTTTCTTTTTAAAATTGTGTTAGAACGGTACTAGAATTGTCAAAAATCTAACAAATACTTTTTGAATTAGACACTTCACGGATACATGTCCTACGGGTGTCATACGAGTGTCGGTGTCCGATACTCCATTTAAAAAGAGTGTCCGAGCTTCATAAATAGCAAATCATTTAACGATTATTTTTTTATTACAAAATTAAAAAAAAAAAGTCATTATTGCATATGGTTGGTCATTCCAATTTTTAGAATATCAATTTAACAATCAAGAATTGATAGAAAATTTGTGGCTAATAAAATTAAAATTAATAACTAAAATCCAATATTTTTAATTATTAATTTAAGATTATTATTAATAATGTTAATAATAATAATAATAATATTAACGATATTAGAGGATGATCCGTTAATATTTTTTTTTTTTGCATTCTGGTAGGCGACTCTAGCTAAGAGAATGATAATATTAATTATGTATAAGGTTTTCATTTATTAATTTTTTATTGCTGATAGAAAAAATTAAAAAAAATCACAAATGATGATGTGAGTAGACATAAAAGTTATAGTAACATTAAATAAAAAACTCTTTCTAATTATATTATGATTATTATTATTATTATTATTATAATAATAATTATATTTATTATTATCACCACTATTACTATTTTATTTATTACTATTATAATAATAATTATTATATTATTAATTGTAGCATTATTACAATTAATATTATTACTAATATTAATAATAATAATAATAACAACAATAATAATAAAATATAAAATAAAAATAATTATAATGGAAAAAATAAAATAATTATAATTATAATAATAAAATAGTTATAACTAATTTATAAGAATTTAACGACCAAAATCTCTAATTTCTAGTAATAATAATCATTAATTTATAATAATTTATTTATTTTTAGTGATGAGAATCATTTTGAATGCTAGTTTATAATAATTTAATGATAATCAAAATAAAATTAATCATTTAACTTGTAGTAATTTATTTGTATTTAGTAATTAAAACTAAATTGATCACTAATTTATAAAAATTTAATTACCAAATTAAATCAATCACTAATTTATACTGATTTAATAACCAAAATAAAATTAATCACAATTTACAATTAATTTATTTTGACCACTAAAATGGTCACTAAATAATTTTTTTCAGTAAATTTTCTTTCACCACACTTATGTACTTTGCAAATTTTACTCATATTAGATTAAAAAAAAAGTTAAGGAACCAAGGTTGCTACATTGAAATATGTAAAATATGAATTGATATAATTACTAACACAACTCACATAGAATTTTATTCTAATGGAAGAAATTTTAAATAACTTATTATTTTGTATTTCTTTATTTGAATTTAATTATCATATATAATAATATTTATTAAAAGAATTAAGTTTTTTGAAAAAGTAATTTAATTTTCACTAAAAATTTAATTCATTGACAATACATAATATATTAATTTAAAAAATATAAATTGTGTAACATTTAAATGCATGAATATGAAAATGAAATGAAACTTATACATGACTATTGTATTTAAAATCTCATAAATATATTTTTATGGTATCCTTATTACTTAGCAAACATGTTAGCTTATGTATCATTCGAATTGACGAGGATTTCATACTCCAAATACATTTATTGTGACTTTTTAACTAAATAAATTTATTTAATTTTATGTTTTATTTTTCCTTCATTACACTTTCAATGTTAGACGTATCAATATGGGGACTAACATTTGTACTTGTTTTTTTTTTTTCTTTTAACTATTTTTTTTCTACGGAACGAGATACTAATAATAATGTGTCATATCCTCAATTGTTGTCCTAAAAGATGATGAATATGTACTTGAAGAAAAATATTAGATAATTTTGAATTTTTTTTTTTACAAATGTTAAGTGTATCTCTTAACAACAATCAAACATGTTTAAATTCAATGATATTTTTTTAGGGTTGATGAAAATTGTACATGCAAATAAAATGGCATCTTTCTTAGCCCAATCATTTTTCTTTTGATTAACTACTTATTTGTAGCATGGTTAAACTTTTGAACGGAAAGATAATTTTTTTTCTATCAAAATTTAATTGAATCATTATCCTCATGTCATATTTGTTATTGTATACTTCTGTGATCATCTCTAAATATTAAATTTATGAACTTATGAACTCCAATAATTAGATTGTTCAACACATTCAACTAATATCGAATTAGTATTATTATGTTATTTAAAAGTGAGAACAATACTCAATATTTCCTCTTATATTTTTATTACTTCCATTAAATTAAATTTAAATTCTATAGAATTTGATTGGTTATTTAGTTTCTTTTGGAGGTTAGATCGACAAAGAACTATATTATAAGAAAGAGAATAATATTTATATTTAACGTGATCAACGAAAACATAAAAAATCTAAACATTAAAAATTATATCACTAAGATAATTTTAGATTAATAATAAAGACCCACACCACATATTGAAATTCATGCGAAGCAGCAGAAGATATTTTTTTTTAGAAAAATTTAATTATTTTCACTAGGAGATTAGTATTTTCACTATTTGTTTACACGGATTTTATTATAATTTTACTTCTTATGTTTTTGTGATTGTTAATTATTGTAATATTAATTATATTAAGACCAATAGATGTGAAATCAGGATTGCATGTTAAAATTCTTAATGTTAGCCTATCTATGTTTGAAAGATTTTTTTGTTCTCAATTTTTGTAGAAAATAATTTTGCAACAGGTATAAGCAATGACAGTGAATAATCATAGAGAAAATCCTAGTATTATAATTCAGCAGCACCTTAATTCTCATGATTTATATTGTGTCTGAATTTTAAGTTATTTTCAATTACTAATTATTCCTCTAACTTCTACTTACAATTGTTTGTCATGAGATTTTCAATATCTTTTTTCCAAATTAAATCACTATTTATTTATTTATTTATTTAGTTATATGTAGAAACTTAATTTAGAGAAAACAGTCAATTTATAAGAAGTCTAACTTTACGGCACTTATAAGATTTGTACGGACTTCTTTAAATTTATTAAGTGATGCGTTTATTATTAATATATATATTAATATTATAGTTCTTTTTTAATCCCATATTTACTACTAGATATAAATATAAAAGACATTTCATAATATACACTACAACTACAAGAAAATCATGAAATAAAAAACAATTTTAGAAACAAAAAATAATTAGTTGTTATAGTGACTAAACTAGAAATTATTTTAGAAACTAAAAAAAAATGGTTTATAAATTAATTTTTATTATTGTTAAATAGTTTTTAAATTGATATCTAATTAGCTACCAAGTTTTAACTACCAATCATTTAGATTCTAGATTCGGTAGCAAAAACCTTGTTTGATAATCAGATACCAATTTAGAATTTATAATATAAACTAAATTAGAAACCAAATTTTTTTTAGTCTCTAAAATAATATCTAATTTAGTCACTATAACAACTAATCATTTTTTGTCTTTAAAAATTGGTTTCTATTTCATAATTTTCTTGTAGTGATATAAGTAGATGTACAATTTATCTTATAAAGTGATTTTGTAAGATTGAGTTAATCTTAAAGTTGAGTTCTTGATATGATATTAGAGTCATTTACAGTCTTTTCAACCAAAGTTTATTACGCTGATCAGATTATCTATTATAGAACTATTCATAATATATATTCTCATACACAACAATTGACTTATAACTTGATTTTAAAAAATAATTAGAGTTAAAATTTAGTTCTTAATAATTATCTAATCATAAATTGATAGATAATTAAAAATGATTAAAGTAATAAACATAGGTTCAGTGGAAAGAGGTTGGTTGGAATGATAATAGATATGGAAGATGAGAGAAGTTTGAAAGGATATTTTTGATGTGATTTTAAGGGGAGAATGGTGATAAGCATGAAGAAGATGGTAGAAGAAGAATTAGACATGTGTGTATGGGTGTGGATAAGGCAGAGCACATGCAAATGGTGACTTAATAGGGGAAATAAGTGCACTATATGGTCTGACAGGACAAGTGAATGTGTGGTAAGTATTCCTCTTTTATACAGTAACACTTTCTCTTAAATCTGCCAATAAAGTGGGAGCAATTTGCATCTGCTTTCTACACCTACACCATATCTATATACTCCTGCTCCAGATCACACCTGAAACCAATATTCTTATCAATCTCCTATCTATGGGAGAGATTCGTGGGACAACAAACCATCTTTCAAACACCACTAAAATAGTTAAGGACTCAACCCCCCAAAAATAATTAAAATATATCAAAATATTATCTTACTAAAAAAAATTATTAAATAAAAATTTATTTTAAAAATAAAAATAAATGTCGATTAAATTAGATATTATTTTAGATAAAGATTTGTTATTTTTAAAATACTTTTTTATCATTAATAAAATTTATAAACTAATTTTTAAATTATTATTTAATTATATTAACTATCAATTCTTAATAACTAATTAAATACAAATTTAGAAACTAATTTATAAATTTTATTAATAATAAAAACTATTTCAGTTACATTAATAATTTTTTATTTATAAAATATTAACTAATTTAATCCATATATTAATTTTTTTTTTTTAAAAATGGTTTTTATTTAAAAATGTTTTTTTTTATAGTGTCTTAACTTTTTCTTTGAATTTATTAAATTATAAACTAACTTTTATTTGAATTTATTAATTATAAACTAATTTTAGTTACGAGAATGGTTGATTCGATAATTTTTCATAGATGTATATGCGTGTGTGTGTATATATATATATATATATATATATATATATATATATATATATAATTAATGTTAAATTTTTATTTGTAAGTTCTTGGCTTATTCTTTTAAATTCTTTTTCTACTGTTTCTATCAATAAGAAAATGACGGACTGAAAATCATTTCTAGTCAATCTAAATTGCTTTAAAATAAGTTTTTTTATTAAAATATTCCATTTTGTCTCTTTCATACTCTTGTAAGTATTTTAAAGTTTATAAGTTTAATTAGTCAATAAAGTTATCATCTTAACTTATTCAATTTTTTATTAATATTTTAATTGATTATGTGGTTTTTTTCTTAAGTTACTTTTCACTTTCAAATCTTTTTCTACCTCAATAGGTATTGTTTGGTGGAAAAATAATCTCGAGGTAGTTGGAGTTCAACGAAGATATTTAGATTTGAGGTAATCTGAAACTGTTTAGTTAAATGGTTGTATTGATATTTTTGAAATTTGATTATGAATTCATATATAGTTGGAAATCCCACATCGGAGATTAGAGTCTTTCATAGTATATAAGTGGGTGCAAACTTCACTTCATTGAGTCGATTTTATGGAGTTGAGTTACGCTCAAAGCTCACTTCTTAACATGGTATCAGAGCCATTTTCGAGCCAGTTTTATGAGGTTGAGTTAGGCTTAAAACCCACTTCTTAACATAGTATCAGAGCCTATCCTAGCGAGTATTTGTTGGGTTTATCAGGCCACCCGCCATCGGACCGTTATCAGACCACCCATAACATATATCTCCACACACGAGTTGGTAGCTTCGGCGTGAGGGGGTCGACTAGAGATTAGAGCCTTTCGTAGTATATAAGTGGGTGCAAACCTCACCTCATTGAGTCGGTTTTATGGGGTTGAGTTAGGCTTAAAGTCCAATTCTTAATAAAATAAATATTATTAGATGTTATAGATATTAGATAATTTTATTTTTTTTTAATTTGTTATTATACACTATATATGTTATGACACATTTTGTCAGTTTAACATTGTTAGTCAATTACTGCATTCAAGGTATTATTTACTTTATAGCTTGAAGCTCCTTGTTCTTAAAAGACACATTGATGGGTTAAGGGAGAAAAGTGTATATAAAGTGTCATTGGTCTCGACTTCTTGACGATGTTAGACTATTGAACGTATCATAACACAATTTTTTTTATGTGAATGACACATATTGATTCAATGTATTATAATTTTTTTTCTCTAATATGGTATTAGAGTCATCCATAGTCTATTCTATTTGAGATTTGGTCCTATCGTGTTATCCGCTATCAAGTTCCATTCATTCCCACACTCAATATCTTTGACATGAACACACAATATCTTCCACGTAAGGGAATGTGCTGGAGATCCTACATCAATGAGAGATAAAATCAATTTAGAACTTCACCTTACTAAGTCATTTTTGTGAGATTGAGTTAAGCTTAAATTCCATTACTTTAATACGGTATGTAAATTTGGTTATATATAATCTTCTCTTTTATTTAAATGACAAACATCTTGATTTAATAAATTATATTATTTCTTTCTCTCTTTATATGAGTACGTGCAAATGTTATTATAACTTGTTTGTTTAGAGTGTTGAATGGGCCTAATTTTTTGTATTGAAATGACAATTTTTGTATATTTGACTATAAAACAAAATATCATTTAATTTTTGAAATGAATCACAATTTGTAGATTTAATTTGAATAGATTTGGTAATTATTTTGTGAAATTTCTGTTGGGTTTTGTCCTTTTTGTTGGTTTTGTTTATGTTGTTTAAGTTTCAAATTGATCAATTAAGTGACTCTTAAGTGGTATTTTTTATTTCAGGTGCACAATACTATCACTTAAGCATCCAATTGATCATTTAAGTAATAATGTTTCTCACTTAAGCTATTTTTTAAGGTTTGAGTGAGAAAGATGTAACGTCGATTCTTTATTCTCAACAAATCTCATCATTCAAGCAATGACAAGACCAAATTTTAAGGTGTTTCTTGAACTTAGTAGGTTGTTGAACTAAGTTAGGTTGTTCAAACATTGGTTTGACGCTTGAGTGACATGATAGTCAACATTGATTCTCTCCACTAGAAGTTTAACGTTTAATTGTTCATTGGTTATTTAAGTGAGGAAGAAATTACAACAAATGTCTTTCCTCCTTGGTGATGCTCAAACAATATGTCTCATCGCTCATACAAGAACTGTCACTCGAACTATATGAGTTGCCACTCAAGTGATGAAGTTGTAATTCAAGTGTCATTCTTGTGTTTCCTATGACTTTCATGTTTTAAAGTTTTAATCATTGATGATTAATTGAGTCTGATTATTCTATTGCTCCTATTCTTGATGTGAAATAATTTGAAATTGTTGGAGAGTAATCAGAGTTTGATTAATAATGTATGAAATTAATTTTGTATTGAAGGAAAGATATTGAGATGTTTATACTTTTCAATCATTTTAAAAGCAAAATATACCATTTTGATGGGAAAAAAACAACTATGAATCTGAGGATACTTTTAGGTTGACCACCTTAATTAAGAGTTCGTGAAGTTTAGTGTATTCACAATTTTTAATAGTATACTTTATTTAAGAACTGTATATACACGTTCCGTAGGTACTATTGTGACGTAACACACATCATTTTTTAATTAAACAAGTGACGGAAAAGGACTGCAATAATGATTTCGAATTCTTGGTACATATCCGATGGTTGATTGATATAAAGAATGAAGGGACCGGAAAACTGAAATATCCAAAAAACCATGATCCACATTAAAAAATAATTAAATATAAATAAAGTTTAGAAATAAAAAAATTAGTTATTATATTTATTAAATTAATTATTATTTTAAAAATTAAAATATTTAAATTTAGTTTCTATTATTAATAAATAATTTTTAAATTAATATTTAAATAATTATTAAAATTTTAGTTATTAATTATTTAAATTTTAAATTTAATAGTTAAAAGATATAACTAATTAAATATCACTTATCAATAATATAAACTAATTTAAATTTTAGTAATTTTTCTAATTTTTAAAATATTATCTAATTTAATCATTATAACAATTAATTAATTATAATTTTTAAAATTAATTTTTATTTAATAAATTTTTTAGTAATTTAGATATTTCATGTTTAATTTATATTCGCATTAAACTCCTATAATAAAGGAAGTAAAAGTATAATTTTTATAGTTAAATAAATTACTATAAATTAAAGAAGAAATTAGTGTGAAGAAATATATATATATATATATTTTATTTATTTATAAGCTATAAAAAATAATATAAATAAAAGTATTAGGAGTACTCTAATTCTTTTAAAAAAATACTGAATAAAAAAGAAGTGATATCAATAAACTTTATAACACATATTCCTTAATAAATTGGGAATCACTCGACTCACCAAAAAAGGAAATAAATAAACCTAAAACAATAAAGATTTCCTTTTTTTTAGCAAACAATAAATAAATATAAATACAAAGGAACATAAAGGAGTATTCCAACCTTTATACACGAAGGAATCCGAACAACATTTTGGTGTATTTCTCAATTAGGTCCACTTGCATCCACTTTTGCTTGGTTGAACACTATCCCATTTCTATGTTTCCAAATGCACCAAATGATGGAAACGCACACTCCTTTCCACAACTTATTACCTTATTTGCTAAACCAAGTACAGTGAAATTGTTCAAAGTGTTCCTTCATAGAAAAATGGTTTACAAAGCTGACCCCAATTCAGTTGTGACATAAATTCCAAACAGAATTCGTAATTAGACAAGATATGAGTAGGTGGGAAATTGTTTCCTCCTCGCTTCCACATAAAACACATAGAGAATCCACAACGTGAACCGACCTTCTAAGCAGATTTTGTTTTGTAGCTACCTGTCTTGTAATTCCCTCCAAAGCATTGTGTCGAGGGTGGAATCAACATACTTCACATGACTCTAAACATATCATTAAAAGCACATGTACGTGGTAGAACTAGAAAGGATTTCATATGCAGATTTGATAGATTACTTACAGTTTTACGGATCTCTCCATAGTCATTTATCGTTCGAGCCTGATTTGAAGGTTTGACCTTCCTGAATAGACATAAATTCATCTACTTGGTCATTCTCCCACTCAAACCATTCTCTTCTCCACTTGAATCCCCAACTACAAATGTCACTATCCATTTGCCAAAGCAACACATGAGGCTATAAATGGTGAAAGAATTATTAAACAACCTTGAAAATTTGACTTTCAATTGACAATTATCCACCCAAACATCATCTTCTCACGACTTGATTTTTTTCACTGAACCTACTGCCCATTTCAACAATAAAGATTTCCTTAACATATGTAATTATCGAAATCCACAAAACAATGAAACTTTCCAACCAAAAGATAAAAATCACAACAATACAAATGTCTAACCACAACTACACCCTACATCGTCTAAAAGATATGCAAACCTACTAAATCAAAAATAATATATATATATATATATATATATATATATATATATATATATATATATATTCCTTTGAGTTTGAGTCCTTGCCGATCGATCTAGGACCTACATTAATGGGTTGGTTTTCTTAAAAGAAAAGATGTTGGACATGATGTAATCCACAGATTAAGATCACAAATATATGATGATTTCAAAAGAAAATCTTTACAATGATACGGGACCATAATTATGGAAAATAATCTATGCATGCAATAATAAACAATTTGGCATCATGAAGATTTTCATCCCTATCGGTTATTGCAAATGGCTAATCTGTAAGGATTATTTATCTTGTTTTAATTAAAGCAAGAACCCTAATTTGATGTAGTGTGAACATAAGGTGATTAAAATATTGTTGTGCGTAAACTATAAAGTCTGCATGCTTTTATTATATTGTTTTTCTACCTTCTTTCGGCTTCATCACATAGACCAACTATAATATTTAAGGTTCAAAGTCCAAAACCTAAATGAATCGTACTTCAAAACGTAATCTACTTTTCTGTTCCAGAATCATATATGCATCAGCATCGTTGACAATATTTTGGAACTAACTGAACAGCAAGGAAGAAAAAGAAGAAGGAACACTTGATTGGATATAATTACCACAAAATGCTAACTCTCTGATTTTTGAAAGAACACTAATTATTTACTTAAGAATTACACTGTTTATTTTAATTTAATTGCATATTTGTATTTAGTGTGATACAAAAAATAAAAGAATATTCTTTTTCCCTCTCAAAATTGACACTAGAGCTAGCTACTAACTATTTTATTAGGATCACTTTTGTTAGTTTTTACGAAAAAATATTTTTTAGAAAAATACTGCTTTTCCTACTAAAATTATTATTATAATTTAAAGTTTTTTTTACATAAATTAAAAAAATAATAAGTATTATATTTATTGAAACAATTTATTAAAGTAACCACATTTTTTCAAAAAATGTATTATTTTTATCTGTTGTAAATACAGCATTGACTAATTTATTAATATATATTATCAGAAACTGAAAAAATATAATTATAATTTATTAAAAGCTAAAATAAGGGTAGGCAAAGGAAGTGAAAACAAGAAAAAAAACAATTGATGATCGGATACACATACACTAAAAAAAATACTAAATAGAAAAAATAATAATTAATAGTTATATTGATTAAATTAGAGATAATTTTAGATACTAAAAAAATTATTGGTTTTTAAATTAGTTTTTATTATTGATAAATAATTTTTAAATTGATATTTAATTTTAGTTACCAAGATTTTTTACTAAATTTAGAATTTAAATAATTGATAATTAAAACTAGCTAATTAGATACAATTTAAAAATTATTTATTAATAATAAAAATTACTTTAGAATTCAATAATTTTTTTAATCTTTAAAATGATATATAATATAGTCAATATAACAATTAATTTTTTTATCTCTAAAATTAATTTTTATTTGATGATTTTCTCATAGTAATAATATTGTTTCAATTTATCTAATGATATAGAGAGTGTACTATGTTGAATATTTTTTTTAAAATATTACACATAGTATTTTCTTATCAAACCCTAAACATAATTATTTCTTGTAAAAAGATACATGTAAATGTAAAGCATAGGAAGAAGAAGAAAGATATAGTCACTAACAACAAGGTAAATGTGTAAAATCAGTTTTAGGGCAGTGCAATGCAAGCACCCCTTTACAATAAAAATGAACAGAAGCATGATGGTGCATCATTGTGTTTGCAAAAGCATTGATCTTCTACTTAAAAGATAGAATTGCAGAAGCAGCTTTAACTTTTGTTCTTTAATCTTTTGCTGTTTCTCGTTTGACTTTTTCATCTTGGATCAATTGTACATTTATGATTGGCAAGTTATGTACATTACATTGCTAGATCATCATTTTTAACATGAACACAAAGCAAAGTCAAGGACACACCCATAGCCACTATAGAAATGGTGATGATCATCCATCATCATCATCACCATCACCATCACCATCCATGATCCATGGCCATGTACGTTGGACTTGCACACTGTGCTGTGGAATTCCTTGTTTGAAAGTTTTGACTGGTTTGTGGCACTGCTCATAGACGTGTTAAAGTGGGATACGTCTTCGTTGTTCTAATGAACCAAACAGTACAAGCTAAAGGGTTAAATCATGTCTTCTACTAAATAATTCAGGGTGTGTGTTCACACCAATGTGATCGACTTACTTTTTTTGGGTACATGTATGATCCACTTACTAGGTCAACTCACGTTTTAACTGCTTTTTTCAAGACTAGTTTGAAATGATTTCTTTTTAAGGAAATGGTTCATCTCCATGAAGGACATGTCATCGAATTAATTATTCTTTTTAATAGAATATAATAAACTTCATATATGAATTCTACAACTTTTTAGTGAATAAGAATGAATATGTTTGTTACATTTTTTTATCAGAAAAAATGAAATGAAATAAAATAAAATAATTGAAATATTTAATAGATGCTTCAATCCCTATAAAAAAAACATAAAAGTTCAATTGATGCAAACCAAAAATCACCAAAGAACAAAGGAATTTTACAATGTGTGATGCTTGTTGTATTAACCTACAAAACTGTGTCTCTGCAAATGGAAAACTACATCCTTTTCAAGATCTTTAAGCTCGAAGGGTTTAGATTGAGAAAAAGAGAATGAGAGAGAGATTGACGAGATCACTTTAAGATTAAGCATCAAATAAAATGGATATTAAAAAAATCATCTTAGACAAAATAAAGTATTAATATTCCTTAAATATTTAGACAAAAAAAGTACAAACCACCCACATATATAACTTGCAATTTACATGTTTTGGTAAATTTTTTAATTTGAGTTTTTTATAACCTATACCCACAAAAATATATTGAGATTTCTTTACATCCATTTCTATAATAATAATGTATGGAATTCATTAAACAATTTACAACTAATAAAAAAATAAAAAAATTGTTTTTTTTTGGGTTGAGTTGCACTTAAGTATATATTTAAAATACAATTCTAAATATTTTTTAATTGTATAAAGTTTGATTGGTCTGATCTATGTGACTTGAGAAATAAACGCACCCTTGAACTGTATAGGCCCTCTTTCTTTTCTTTTCTTTTAATATTAATTTAATTAATTATTTAATATATGATTCACTTTTAAATTATTTAATAATGTATTTTTAATTTCAAACTTCATAACTAAATTATTTTAAAAGACTCCTATCCGGAATTTTGCAGAGAGACAATTCATTTATATGATCGAGGGAAGATACTTCACAAATTATATTCTTTGTTTTTTTTTTAAACAAATTATTCCAGTTTAAGTCATACAATGGAATATTATTGACAAATGGGCTCTTGCCCCCTTTTTTTTTTTATAGTAATATAAAGAAACAGTAACAAGTAGAAGTCCCATAAAACATGAGATCATTTTTGGATTTGTTTTTTAAAAAAGTAAACTTTTTTAATTTATATTATGACATGTAAAATACTTGTGTAATAATTTGGTAATGCAATAAATATTATTTAATAACATTTATATTTCAATTTCAGTATTTTCTTAATCAGTGTATCTTATATAAAATATGAAAATCATTCTTCCATTTATCGGTTAAAGTTTTATATTATATAACCAGTGCTGTTTTTCTTTGACCACCTCAAGAACTATGATACTATTCAAATGGGAAATAAATCACCCTTTAATTATTAATTATATAAAGCAACAAAACTAGCATTATTAACACTCTAATAGGACTTTTTAAAGTCAAAACTCACCCTTTGAGCCTGGTGGAACAATTTCTCATTCATGTCTAAATAATCTCTTCATAAGGCCCAAATAAAAAAAAATGAAGTCAAAAACCAACCTCACTCTTACCAACTAAGATACAAATTCTCAATTGTTCTTCTAGAAATGTCTGTAGGAAAAATAAAACATGTCCTTGATTCCACACATAAAGTCTTTTTTTCTTGAGATGTGGTAAATTTTTGTTCTCCTTAACAAGTTTTCTTTGTTTCATCTTTACTCATTACTCATGATTGATTTTTCATGAAAATGGGGTTGATTTCACTTTTAATAATTCTTTTATCCACAAATTTTCTAACCAAATCTTACCTGAGATATTTATATATACATTAACTTTGGATTAAAAGTGATGTTGGTATTTACCACATAAAAAACTAACAATATTGAAATTCAGATTTTCTCCAACCAATATAAAGTTGCCCTATCCACAGTTGACTGTAGCACCAGGAAATAAAAAAATTGTCCCAAAAAAGAAAAAGTATGTAATGGAAAAGTTCCAACTTATTAGGCAAATGGCAGAGTTTTTGTTGTTTATAGGTTGAAGTTATGGGCTATCCAATCCAAGTAATGGACCTGGAAATGATTGAAGGACCACAGCCCATAACCATGGTGGTTGGTGAGAAGGCCACTATATTTGGTCAATGGCGTGGGCCATTCAACAACACACACAATCTTTCTGCATTCCCACTGTCACATTCACAACAGATACACCACATTCTCTATTGGATAAGCCATTCAAATTTCCAAAATTCTTCAACCACAAGCTTGTTTCAGAATTATGGAGAACAATTTAGTTGTTTTGTTTTGTATATGCTGCAGACTCAGAAAATTTGTCACAAATGAAACATTTGGCTATACACATAAACCCTTGTCATTAGATTTGGATGATAAGAAAATTAATGCTGAAATAAAGTTATTTTTATTATTTTTTGTATTTTTGAATTTTATCCTTTTTTAATTATTTAAGAAAGATTTAGTAGCTAATGAAATTCAGTTGTATTGAGATGTTTTTGTTGGTGGGGTTTCTCTGGTGGATGATATGACCTATTCATTAGGGTTTATAATGCCTTAATATTGTTGTACCAAATTGTAACCTACTTATGTTGCATAGAAAGTTTACTTATGAGTACATGTTGGAGTTAGTTATTTTTTAAAACAGTAGTCACTTTGTTTTTTTTGTTTTGTTGAAAAAACTATTTTAAAAAAATTAATAGGAAAATGAGAAAATATAACAAAATTAGAAATTAAAATTAGTTTATGTATAAATACAAATATTTTTTAGAAGTTAGTAAAGAGTAGTTCTGTAAATTAAATTGTGTATAAAATAGTTTTAATTCATAAAAGATATTTTATTTTATTTTCATCATTTGTACCCGTTTAAGTATTTTTGAAAATTATCTAAAAAAGAAATCATCCAAACAATCTCTATTTTGTTGGTTCATGCGTTGGGGGATTGAATCAGACAAAAACGCATGTTATGGGCTGTTGGGCTCCAAGATGACTCTTTCTTCCTACATCTCCATATCTTTTTCTGTCACCCCATATTAAATGTGAAAATACCGTTTTATTCTTTTTTTTGCCTCCCCCATACATAATTCGGAAGATGTTTTTAGATCCAGAAGTGTTCTTTATATTTATAAAATCTGGAACTCTTTTTTTTTTGGATTGAAACAAACCTATGGATTATGTAATCCGGAATCCATATTACATAATCCAAAAATTAATCTCATATTCAGAAAAGACTTCCGAATTATGTAATCCAGAAGCTAATAACACATAAGAAAAAAAGGCTTACGGGTTACATAATCTAGAAACTAATCTTATGTATAGAAAAAACTTTTGGATTATGTAATCCGGAAGCTACTTATAAAAGGCTTCCAGATTACATAATCCAAAAGTTAATTCTGGATCTAGAAAAAGACTTCTGGATTATGTAATTTTGAATATTAGAAAAGGGTATTTTTGGAATACAAAAACTTATGGGTGTGACAGAAGAAGGTATGAAGATGCAGGAAGAAGCAGCCCTCCAAGATTGATATGCCATGTTTAGGGGATTTCTCTTTGCAGCCCCACAATGTTTTTATGCATCACCATAAATATTATACTCCCCACTTTACCCTTCTTGTTTATGAAAAACATTATTGAATTGCGAATTTGGAAGTAAAAAATTACTAATTGTGCAATTCAGAAGTTTTTTGACTTTTGGATTTACAATCTGAAAGCTTTTATGACCACTCCCATACACATGAAAATTATGGGGTGCGGATAGAAATGGTCTCATGCTTGTCATAGCATGAAAGTCAAATTATAAAAAAAGGCTTATGTACGCTGAGAAACTTAATTCAATTTAAGTGTTTGCCTTTTTAATTGATCATCTTTATATTATATTAGTATTTAGCATGTACAATAAATATGATAATTTTTTTTTATATTTTTTATAACTTAAATTTAATAAAAAGATAGTTTTTAATTTGTAAATTAAAATATAATAAATTAATATTTTTAAACATATAAATTCTATTTTAGATTTTTAATATACAGTTTATACTATCACAAAATGTTATTTTAACTATTAGTATTTTTTTTAAAAGTATAAAAATACATTTCAAAAATATAAAAAAAGAATATATTGAAAGACAAAGGATTGAGTTTTTTTCAACGAAACTCTAATTGAACAAAATCTTCTAAAAAAACACTTTCACTTCATTGATGAATATCATAGAACTTTTATTCAATGTAGATATTTTAATCTCTATACACTACAAGAAAATCATGAAATAAAAATCAATTTTAGAGACAAAAAATAATTAGTTGTTATAGTGACTAAATTAGAGATCATTTTACGGACAAAATAAATTTTTGGTTTCTAAATTAGTTTCTATTATTGTTAAATGATTTCTAAATTGATATCTAATTAGAAACCAATGTTTTTGCTACCAAATTTAGAATCTAAATAATTCGTAGTTAAAACTTTGGTTGCTAATTAGATGTCAATGTAGAAACCATTTAACAATAATATAAACTAATTTAGAAATCATTTTTTTTAGTTTCTAAAATGGTCTTTAATTTAGTTATTATTGCAACTAATTATTTTGGTCTCTAAAAATTAGTTTCTATTTAATAATTTTTTTGTAGTAATATATATATATAATTATTAAGAATTACATTTTATTAATATTATATTTTAATTTATCTATATCTCTAAATTGAATTTCAATAATTCTCTAGAAGAATACATCGATGATTAAAAATAATCCTATATCACAAGTCAAATTCTTTACAAGAAATTCAAAACATAGTTTATATACTTAAAATATTTGTTTATTATGATTCGAAGACACACACATATATATATATATATAAATATAATATAATATAATATAATTATTTATCCTGTAAGGTGAACTTTGAATTTATAAAGGAAATTAAAGTGATTAGATAGAGTTAGTTGAGACTTATTCCTCCATGTTTGATTTTCAGATAGCATTAGAAGATGAGTTTTAAATTCTTTTGGAAAACTTCAACTCTTCTATAAGTTTCTTCTATAAGTTTTGGCATTTTCTGTGGAAGTTCTTATAGATACAATTCCTATGAAGTCTATTAATGAACCTTAAATAAATGTGTACCCATACACCACGTTTTGTATTCATCTCACATAATTTTGAACTTTCAACTAATCTTATGCCTACCTACATATTTTCTCATTTGCTTTATGCATGGCTACGATTATTTCCACTTTCTTCTTCCTTCTCCTATATTTTCTTATCGATAAAAAAAATAATATATAAATACACGTCACGTTTACTTTCTTCTAATTAGAAAAGCTAAGAAAAATTGTGTTTCTTTCATTATTCACTTTTCTTAGCAAGAAAACCAAGCAAATTAGGTTTAGAAAATCATTAAAAAACAATCAAATTTAGAAACAAAATATAATTAGTCACTATATTGACTAAATTAGATACTAAGTTAGAGACTACAAATTTATTGATATTTAAATTAGCTAGAAAGATTTTAAGTATTAATATTTTAGATTCTAAATTAGTCTCTAAAACACTAATTTAGAATATAAACTAGTTAGTAGTAAAAATTTGGTAGCTAATGGTTAAATACCAATTTAAAAATTATTTTATAAATTTTTATTAATAATTTTAGATACCAATAATTTTTTAGTTTATAAAATAATATTAAATTTAATCGATATAGTAACTAATTATTTTAGTTTTAAAATTAATTTTTATTGAATAATTTTTTTAGTAACAATTGCTATGTCGTTTTGCCTATCGCAAAATAAATTACTTCAAAGAAAACACTTATATAAAATTCAATTTTACAAATTTTTATAGAAAATTTGTAAGTTTAAAAAAATATAAAAAATTTAGTAGTCAATCTACTGATTGAGGTGACTTAGTGGTGTATGAGTTAGTAATAAGAGAGGCAATTAGTCTTGGGTGATTGTGATGTGTTAGAAGTGAAATGAAGTTATGGGTCAAATTGACTCCTCAATTTTCATCACTAAAATATTTCTTATAAAAATATAAATGCAATTAATTTCATTTGTCATACAACTTTAGGCAAGTTTCATTCACTTTTGAATGTTTCTTAATTCCTTGCCCTCTTAAGTTATTTTTTTAGCATGTCATCAATATTTTACTAAAAAAAATATTAAATAGTAACCAAATTTAGAGATAAAAAATAATTAGTTACTATGTTAAATTTAGAGACTAAAAAATTATTCAAATCTAAAGTGGTCTCTATTATTAATAAAAAGTTATAAAATAGTTTCTAAATTAGCTACCTAAATTTTAGTGACTAATATTTTAGATTTTAAATTAGACTCTAAAAGATTAATAGAGACTAATTAAGAATATAAAGTAGTAAGTAGCTAAAATCTTAGTAGCTAATGGTTAGATATCAATTCAAAAACTATTTTATAATTTTTTTTATTAATAATAGAAACTACTTTAGATACTAATAGTTTTTTTTAGTTTATAAATTGATCTCTAATTTAATCAAATAGTAACTAATTATTTTGGTCTCTAAAATTAGTTTCTATTTAATGATTTTCTTGTAGTGTTTATATTTACATATGAAAAAATGTGTCTATGAGATAAAAAAAATATTTAGATAATAAAAAATCATTAAAGAGAAAATTTATTGAAATTCAAGAAAGAAAGACAATTATCTCCCTATATATATTTCTAAAAAAAATATACTAGTAAATAGAAGATATAATTATTTTTTTAATTATTCTCTCATAGAAATTATCTAGACTGAGTGACATACATGTACCTGATGTACTTATGAATTATGTAAACATGTGTGTAAATGAGTTTTACATAACCATATCGACTAAAGTTAAAATTAATTTACAATACATAAAAAAAAGATAATTCTCACCTTATAATCCTAATTTTGTGAGGATGAGTCAAATTTAAAAATCACTTTCTAATAGATTGTGGATTTAAATAACTTTGAAAGCAAGTAAAAAATATGTTTGTCTCACTCACTAATAGAGATACTAAATAATAATTGTTTGTACTTCTATAAATAAACCTAAGATTCCAAAAAACATAATGAAAAAAAAAATACACACATTTAGTGCTTTAGTTTAGTAGAAGATGAGCATGGTCTCAATTTTTAAATCATTTTAGGCATCACACTCAACTTACATTCGATCTATATACAATGGTAAACAAGTGGTGCGAGGTCTAAATTTTTAAATTTCCAAATGATCATTACAAGCTTACATCTAATCCACGTAAAATGATAAATAAGTGATGTGATATAGATTTTTAAATCATTATGATGTCGAGACCATTACAATCAACATGTCTATTCCATATAAAATTTTGGCTCTCACCATGGGATAAATAAATTGTTTTTCATTTCCAATAAGAAAGAGATGAAATGAAAAACTATAGAAATACAATTCAACTAGAATATGATACATGGTCTCGATTCTGAAATCATTTTGATGTACACACCATTACAATAAACTTACATTCGATCTACATAGAATGATAAATAAGTGGTGAGGTCTAAATTAAATCATTTTTATAAACTATTAAATTCAACCTTACATTTAATTTGTATAAAATTTTCAATTTATAAATGACATCGATAATGGTTCATTAATTGTGAGACCTTATTCTAACACTACAAAAACATGTATGTGTTCGCGGTTATATTCGTATAAAGTGGCGTTAATATCCACCACAATATATGTGTATTGTTCGATAACTTACTGTCTCATCTTGTTCTAATTTAAGAAACATGATATTGTTTGTGATTACACGTTTGATAAGTGCCATAAATCAGTAATATTTCATATAAAAAGATAGACACTTATGAACTTTAATTGATAAAATATTTATAATTAAACTCTAATTTAGGAATTTGAACCCTTTTACATATTTTTGGATTATAAAAGGAAGATAAATGATTTATTTCCAAATTTGTGTTAATTTTAGGAATCTTAGGGAAAATGGAGATAAAATGGCTAATGGAGAATGAATAAGTTAAAGACAAGATGAAAAGAAAGAGTTGGAACATTGAAAACTCGCCCAAAATTGCTCAAACCCGTCAAAGCAAGTCCACGCACAAGGCTCGCTTAAGCGAGTTCACTCCAGTGAAGTTGACTTTTTTCTCGTGAAACTCGCTTAAGCAAGCAATATCTTGCTTGAGCGAGATGTCATTTAAGCTAAGTCAAATTAGGTTAAATAGAAGGCGTGAGGCATAATCCTATACATCATTGGAAGAATATTGAGAGATAGAAAACCCTAAAGGAGGCAGTCGTCAAGGAGAAACACCCCGTATCTTCTTTTCTTACTTTCCATGATTGTAATGTCCAATATGAATGGCTAATTTTTTCCTTTGGAATTGAAAGTATTATGTTCAAACTCTTATGTACGAGGTGATATTTATTTATAATATTTTTGTTCTTGATTGATGTTTGATATTGTCATTTTATTATTAAAGTTTGAATTTTTATTCATGATTTTGATCCTTAGATTTGATTGGAAATTTTTTCTAAGCATTTGACCAAAATGATAATTGTACCGGTCGGTACCGAATGAACCAATCTCGGCCCCTGTGATCGACCGCGCAAGTCAAAGGACATAAATTTAGTAAGCAACAACAAGTATGATGGCGTTGAATGAGTCAACTCACACTTCAAAATATACGAAAAATTATCTCTAACATAACAGATAAAACTGAAAGATATACCTCATATATTAAGGAACCGCTAAGCATGTCAGTTAACAACTAATATTTGGCCAATGAGGGTCAAAGCCCATAAACCAACTACTATAAATAGAGCCTTTTGTGAAGAAGTGAGGTACGTTTTACATTATGCTAGAATACATCTAAATCAGACCACTAACTTGAGTGTAGGAGTGCAGTCACAAGTACCCCCGCCTGACCGAGCATCAACATTGAAGAAAGGAAGCTTAAAAGAACTTGGAGATCATCGACACATCAACAATTGTACATCCAGTCACAGATACACAACCCCAATTTACTATATCCATGACGGCCTTTGCTCCTAGAGTCTGTTACGCAGTGGATTTGCAGTCTATGTGAGCTATCTGCATCCATCTAGGATTGCTTTAGCTGCATACAAGGCCAAAAGAGATGTCCACAACAAACACCTAACTAGCATACATTCTTGTTTATCTTGCAACACCAAACCAAAAATCCTTTCTCAACTAATTTGGACCACATCTAGTTGATATTGGTTATAATCAGATAAGTGCATGAGACAAAAAGATAACAAACAATGCCAAATCGACAAGAGAAACAGAACACGTATAATCATATTAAAGAGTTGTTTACTATAATATGTATTATTCTGATCTCCATATCATTCGTAGGAATCATATTGAACTTTTTATTCACAAATAATAAGTTAAAGTCAAAATCTCTTCACCTTTGAATATAAAATTGTAGAACTTACACCAACTTTATTGGTGTAGTGGTTAAAAGATCTATGTTTACTCATGTGATCTATATTCAATTCCATTTTGAAAAAAAATGTTAATAATAAAATTTTAGAGCTTTCTACTCTTATGAGAATTATAAGAACATGAACAACTATGTGTCTTAAGGAATTATGTCAATTTGTGTGCACCTAGAAACTATAACTATGTACATGTACAAATGTTTTACAGAATTGTTAAGCACATAGTAACCTTAAGAAAATCCTTAATAAATGAGATCACTTAAATCATTACACCCAATTATAATTTGAAAGCAAACAAGATGTATATCTCCCTATAGACATACTAAACCACAATCGTTCTTTAATCTATAAACAACCTTAAGATTCCATAGAACACAAAAAGAAACACACATCCAATAGTCGTTATTTTTCTTAGGATCTTGAAAACTTAGAGCAGAACATGAACAAAAATGCATGTGTAATAGTGAGCTGGATACATTAACATGTATGTTTGTTGGAGCATCCATTACGTGTCTACACTTTATCATATCAAAACGTTTAAATAAATGGGGTAGAAGATTTGGGTTTGTGAGATTCTTTGACGTAGGAGATGTTATGAGCCTGGAAAGGGAGCTTGACCGCTGCTTTATCGAAAACAAGAAGCTTCATGTCAATCTACCAAGGTACAGGAGAGAAGGGTTTGAGAACAAGGGTAACACTTCTCTGTTACCCGAGAAGAATAGAAGTGGCGGTGGTGAGCAACCTCATGTCCAAAGGAAGGGAAAGGAGGTATGGAGGGAAAAAAGTGGGAAAGATGTTATTAGGAAGGGTGCAGCTAAGGAGTCCTATGCTGATGTTGTTAGAAGAACATCTTTGGACATAAGGAGAGGTTCCAGCTTTACGACTAAGGAGCATATCCTGCCATGGATGTCAAACAATATGGTTGGCCGCATGATGGCTGAGCTTAACTTTGAGATGTTACAGGAAGAATGTTTTAAGGGGGGATGAGCATGTTTAAGGTGAAAATTCTGGGCGATAATCTCGTCCTCCTGATCCCTAAAGCAGAGGAAAGAATGGAAGACATCGTTAAACTCAATAATGGTTGGTTTGACTGCTTTTTTGATGATATTAAACCTTGGTCAGAATCTCTTGTGGTAAGCTATAAACGAGTCTAGGTCAGATGTTATGGGCTTCCATTACAATTATGGAACAAGGAGTGTTTCTCGAAGATTACAGAGGATGTAGCAACGTTGGTGGAAGTAGATGGAGCTACTTTGTCGTGGAACCGCTTGGAGTACGCTCGATTCAAGGTATGTGTGCTAAAGTCTCGTAAGGTAGAACTGGCTAAGGGTGTTCGAATCAACGGGAGAATGTACAACATTGCCCTAGTTGAGGAGGTGAATAGCTATGAAGGAGAAGATAATAAATGCAAGTGTGCTTATAACCATGAAAGTTCTTCTGAAAGCAACTCGTCTTTTGATTCCTTTGTTGAAGAGTCTCTCCTCTCTGAGAAAGTAAGCAACGATGACGGAGGGGAAGAAGGCGGAAGATACTGGTGGCCGGAAAAGAACAAAAGGGAAAGAAGGGAGTGGTCAACGGAAAAGACAAAAAAAGGTTTAGAAGGGGAATGTGCAGAAGGCATAGAGATCTGTCAGGAAAAAAACGCACCTCTTGTCACTAGAAAGGATGTGAGTCTGCAGGGAGTAGTAACGGAGGGGACAGCTGTGTCTGCTACCAAACAGGTCAATGTTGCGTGTGAGGGTATACAAAGTGCATTGGCGAACTTAGCATAAGTGGTGGAGACGCTTAGTACTTTGAGTGCTAGGCCCAACCCAAATGAGGCCCAATCCAAGGAAAGTGATTCACAGGCCCTTTGGTGCGTTAGCGCTGGGCGTGTTTCCAAGTCAGGAACACCTTTGGGAGGTTTATGCGTTTCAGAATACGGCGGCGGACAATCGTCGACGCCGGAGGCTATGGAGGTGGTACAGCCAGTGTCTAATGGTAGTAAAGGATCATATCGTTCGTCGAGTCATCTAAAGGATGCCTATCCAGATCCAATTAATCTTCGGAACTTGGATGTGGCGGAAGGTAGCAGGGAAAGTACGGGGAAGAAGAAGATTGACATGGAGACTGGAGAGGAGGTCTCGTTACCAGTGAACGTCCATCAAACGCCAGAAAGAGTTCGTCATCTGCGCACTCTATGGGAGCAGGGGGCCCGAACGGTTCAGAGGAAATGGAGATCTAAGGGGGGCTTGGGCTTGCCACATTACGAGAGTAAATATTTGACCAGGTCAAGATCTAACTCTTATGCTTTGTCAGACTCTGAAAGTGTTGAGTGCAATAATCGCCTTAGGAAAGAGCGTGTGGAATCTGAATCAAACAGGATTTGGGGTCTAGGCAAGAGGTTGGGAGCGACAAGTTCAAGGGACGAAGGCATTGTGATCCAAGAAATGGATAATTTGGAGGACAGGGACAGACAAGTGTTGAGTAAGTTGAAGAAGGGAGCTAAGGGTGGTTATCTATGATTATTGTCAATCTAAACATAAGAGGGTTAGGGGGAGGTATAAAAGCAAAATACCTAAGGCATCTTATAGCTAAGGAGGGTGCGGAGTTTATGTGTATACAAGAAACCAAAGCTACAGAGTTTTCTGATAGCCGCTGTTTTGACTTATGGGGGGATAATAAAGTTGGTTGGGTACACAATGAAGGTGTGAATGGGGCAAGGAGTACCTTATCTATGTGGGACAAAGAAGCATTCAATTATAGTTCTCACATTTCAGGAAGATGATTCATAGTTGTGGTTGGTCATCATTCAAAATCCAATTGTTTATGCGTTGTTGCTAATGTGTATGCTGCCTGCTCGCTAAGTGATAAGGTTGCTATGTGGGAGGCTTTGTCTGAGATCAGAAGTTCTCACCAAAACAAGGTGTGGTGTTGTTGTGGTGATTTTAACGCTGTTAGGAGTATAGAGGAAAGGAAAGGCGTGAGAGGTCACTCTAGTCAGAGGAAAGAGATTAGAGATTTTAATGAATTCATTGATAAGAATTTAATGGTTGATTTACCTATTGTTGGTAAAAAGTTAACGTGGTACAAACCAGATGGGTCTGCGAAAAGTAGACTAGATAGAATTTTAGTTTCTGAGGAATGGATTCAAGTGTGGCCTATGAGTAAGCAATATGTACAATCAAGGGAGGTATCAGATCATTGTGCTTTAGTGGCCAAGTCATGGGTTAAAGATTGGGGCCCCAAGCCGTTTAGAACAATAGATGCTTGGCTTATGGAACCTGGTTTCAAGGAGTTGGTGAAAGGTAAATGGAATTCTTATGAAGTGCAGGGAAATGGTATTTCCAAATTCAAAGATAAACTGAAGATGTTGAAGGGGGATCTTAAAGAGTGGAATAGGAACGTTTTTGGAAACCTTGAGGAGAATAAGCGAATGATCACGAGGGAGATTGAGATGCTAGATACTAAGGATGCTAACAACGATCTCTTGGAGGGGGAAAATCTTAGAAGATTGGAGTTGCTCAGTAAACAGAAGCTTGTAGAGAAAAAGCTGGAATCTCTAAACCGGCAGAAAGCTAGGTCTACCTGGTTTAAATGTGGGGAGTCTAACTCAAAATTTTATCATTCTCTTATTAGGTGGAGAAGACTTAGGAATGAAGTAAAAGGTGTTGAAATAGATAATCAGTGGTGCGAAGAACCGGAAACCGTTCGAAGGGAGGCAAAATGTCTGTTTGAACAAAGGTTCATGGCCACCGATGACCTCGACGTTAAGCTTGATTCTGTGGAATTCAGGTCACTTCTAGAGGCGGTTAGTCTGAGAATGGTAGATGGGTTTTCAGAGGAAGAAGTAAAGGCGGCAGTGTGGATGTGTGAAGGATCGAAGAGTCCGGGTCCAGACGGATTTAATTTTAACTTCATCAAGAGCAATTGGGAGATCTTAAGGAAGGACATAATGGAAGCTGTGTATGTCTTTCAAGAAGTGGGGAGCTTCCCAAAAGGGTGCAATGCGTCCTTCATTGCCCTTGTTCCTAAGGTGAAAGACCCTGTTATGATTGATCAATTCAGGCCTATATCTCTAGTGGGAGCTTTATATAAAATCATAACTAAGGTGTTGTCGTGTCGTATGAAGGAAGTTATGCCTTTGGTTATAGATGATGTCCAATCAACATTTTTGAAAGACAGGGACATGTTAGAAAGTGTCATGATGGCCAATGAGGTGATTGATGAGATACGGAGGAGTCAGAGGGGTGGAGTGTGTCTAAAGGTAGACTTTGAAAAGTATGACTCGGTTAGGTGGAGCTTCTTGTTGGATATGTTACAGAGGATGAGTTTTCATAGCAAATGGATAAAGTGGGTGAAAGGTTGTTTGGAGACGGCAACGGTGTCTGTGTTGGTTAATGGAAGTCCGACGGAGGAGTTTGTACCTACAAGGGGATTGAGGCAAGGTGATCCTATGGCCCCGTTCCTCTTCCTTGTTGTAGCAGAAGGTCTAGCTGGGCTAGTACGCAAAGCGTTAATGGAGAACTTGCTAAGAGGTATCAAGGTAGGAAGAAATGAGTTAGAATGTTGCCTATTACAATTTGCAGATGATACCTTGATCATGTGTGAAGACTCGTACTCCAACATATTCACAATTAAGGCAATTCTCAGGGTCTTTGAATTAGCATCCGGGCTCAAAGTTAATTTTTATAAATCTAAGATGACAGGTTTAAAGGTTGACAGGAGCTCTATTGAGCTATATGCGAGAACACTTAATTGTGGCGTCATGCAAATTCCATTCACTTATCTGGGGTTACAAATTGGTGGTAATCCAAAGAGGGTTAATTTCTGGGAACCAGTCGTTGAAAAAGTTAAAGCTAGACTCAGTGCTTGGAAGGGGAAGTGTCTGTCGTTTGCAGGTAGAGTCTGCATGATAAAGTCGGTTTTAACTTCTATACCTCTGTTTTATCTCTCCTTCTATAAAGCTCTGAAAGCAGTTTGTAATAAAATCTCTAGCATGCAGAGGAGTTTCCTTTGGGCTTGGGGCAAAGATCACAAACATATCTCTTGGGTCCGGTGGGACAATGTATGCAAGACAAAAGAGGAAGGGGGTTTAGGGGTCAAGGATATTAGACTGTTTAATAGTGCTTTGCTAGCAAAGTGGAAGTGGAGAATAATGAGTGAGGAAAAGGGGAAATGGAAAGAGATCTTGATCTCTAAATATCACAAAGATGCTGATAGAAATCAGATTTCTGGAAATCGTCACTCTTGGTGGTGGAGCGACCTCAATAAGGTATGCGAAGAGGGAGAAGGCGAGGGCTGGTTCCAAAATTTAGTTACATGGAAAGTAGGATCCGGGGATAAAATAAGTTTTTGGGACGATGCTTGGGTGGACAATAACAAACTTAAATATTTGTTCCCTAGGTTATATATGATTTCTATGGACCAAGGAAAGAAGGTGGGAGAGGTAGGGTTCTGGGAAGCTACAGAGTGGTCATGGAGGTTAAGGTGGAGAAGGCCTAGATTCGAGTGGGAAAGCTATATGGAGGCAAAATTGATGAACCTTATTACAGGGAAGAGGTTGAGCAAGGAATCTGGGGATGATATCGTATGGAGTGGGGATCCAAACGGTATTTTTTCTGTGAAAATAACATACATGACACTGAGTAATTCTGCTGATAGAGTAACGCAAGATGTGTTCTCTCTGTTATGGAAAGCCAAAGCATTACCTAAAGTTGTGTTCACTGCTTGGAGGGTATTACTTGGGAGGCTCCCTACTTTTGATAACCTCAGCCGGAGAGGTTTAGTTGTTAATTCTTCGTTGTGTGTACTTTGTAAAGCAGCAGATGAGTCACCCCAACACCTTTTTCTGTCGTGTGTCATTGCGCAACGAGTTTGGTCACTTTGTCTAAGGTGGATAGGTATTCTGTTTGTTCAGCACAAGGAAATTACAAAACACTTTGAAAGTTTTCATCTAGCCCACTTCTCCAACAAACAGAATCTGGTATGGAAGGGAATATGGACTGCAATCATCCGGAGTATTTGGGATCAGAGAAATTTGATTGTGTTTAACCAAGGGGTGGTTGATGCTGAAGAAATATTGCATTCAGCCCAAATGTATGCGTGGTTATGTCTGAAGCACGGACCTTGTGCTTTTAGCTACTCTTTCACGGATTGGATCCTCAATCCTGGTCTCTGTCTGAAAAACTAATGATAAGCTACAGAGCGTTTACTTGTGCAGGCTACGAGGAAGGATCTGTGGGTATTTTGATAAGCTGGAGATGATTTACTTCTTCAAAGCCACCTAAGAAAGAAGTAGGAGTGAGAGAGACAATGTACCACTCCACGTGCCAATCACCTAAGAATCGTTTTAGATAAAATGCTGAAATTGTGTGTACGTAGTCGATGGTCGCCAAAGTTGTGCACCATCGCCATCCTTGATGAACAGAAGGTCATTGGAACTGAGGGGCGATGTGGATGAGGACACGCGGAAGGCCAATATGATCGCCAGTCGATAAAGCGGCGATCTCCGTGTGTATGTAGTCGGTTGTTGCCGAATGAAGCGACGATCTCCGTTCGTACGTAGTCGGTGGTCGCCAAAGTTGTGCATCATCGCCATCCTTGAAGAACAGAAGGTCATTGGAAGTGAGGGGCGATGTGGATGAGGACAAGCGGAAGGCCAATATAATCGCCAGTCGATAAAGCGGTGATCTCTGTGTGTATGTAGTCGGTTGTCGCCGAACGATGAAGCGGCGATCTCCGTTCGTACATAGTCGGTGATCGCCGAAGTTGTGAATCATCGCCGTCCTTGAAGAACAGAAGGTCATTGGAAGTGAGGGGCGATGTGGATGAGGACACGTGGAAGGCCAATATGATCGCCAGTCGATAAAGCATTGCGTAGTCGGTGGTCGCCGAAGGTATGCATCATCACCGTGACCAACATGATCGCCATCGGTGAATAGGCGGTATCCGTGCGTGTGTAGTCGGGGATCGCCGAAGTTGTGCATCATTGTCGTCTTAAAAATGTAGTGGTGATCTCTGAGCGTGAGTAGAAAATAGAGTTTGGGTTGTGTAAAGGGTTGGATACCCCTCTTGTATCCCCTTAATTTAAAATTAATTCTTTGCTGATAAAAAAAAAAAACTTCTGTAGTACAAGTACAATCTCATATCATCTGCACTCCATATATGTGATATCTCATTACTAAATTGAAATCCAAATAGTCTGAGATAGGTCATACCACTAATCACATCACAAAAATATATACCTATTATACACAATAACTTTCATCTTAACATTACGTCCTTTACTTTTTATGGTTTAGGGTTTAGGATATTTTGTTCCCTATCATCATGTGTCTATCAATAATACACAAATCTTTATGATATTTAATTCTCACCCCTCAAATGTATACAAAACTTTAATCAATAAATAAATGGCATGATTACTATGTTCAATAATAAAACTAACATACTTCCAAAAAGGAAAATTAGCTTCAATTGTGAAAATCGTTTATGAATGCCCATTTTCCATGTTTGATATCAAGACGATTAAAAAAATGGCTAGTTTATATATACTAGCTGAACAAGAAATAAATAAATTATTCTGTGTTGTAGAACTTTCTGATGTCTGCAAAAGCTCTCTAAAATCGACCTTATTATGAAACAAGTGGCTTCATAACTATATATATATATATATATATATATATATATATATATATATATATATATATATGGCCTTGGCTAAAAATAAACACTGTAATGAGTTTTAATTGATGTGCGAAGTTGACAATATATTTTTATTTGAAAGGAGAGACTCTAAACGGTAGGAAAAATATTCCTATATTAGGCAATTTGTGAATATTAATTTTCGGTTTGATATTTAATACGATAGTTAATGAAAAATTAAATATTTTATTCACTCTTGAATGGTATGATTTAATTACAATTTGTAAAGAAAAGATCCATTCTTTTTTATATTAGTTATACTTTTATGAAAATGAAATTTTGGTTTACATATATATATGTATATATATTTTGTAAAATACTTGATTGTGGTACATATAGTTTAATTACTTTAATGTTGTATATTTAAATGTGAAATGTTACTAAATTTGTTATAAAAATTATAAACGAAACTTTTTAAATGTGTTTTAATCGAATACAAAAATGTTTGATTGATATACATATATGATATAGTTATTTTGTATTAAATTATTTGAAAAATAAATCAAAATTAGATAAATGAAAGTCGTTTTAATGTAAAATATTGAAGTTGAGCAATTTTCAAAATTTGCTTGTGCATATAGATTAACTTCAAATAAAAAAATTATTTCCATTTTGTTATTTTTTTAATGAAAGAATACTTTGAGTGAATATTAAATGAGATTATATTTTATATGATGATTTATTAAAGACTTATACAATATAAACATAACTATTTTGGAGATTCAAACAAAAATAGGTGATATTGAATATGTTAGTTATGAGTTGGATATATTCTCTTGTATACTTATGAATTTGTCTTTTAAATACTTTGGATTATGGATTGGGGTCAACTCATCCATATATCTGTTTTAGGAATCAGTGTTAAATTGGATATGGAATAAGTTGGCAGTTTAGAAAGACAAATTTCTTTCATTTGTTGGGAGAGTATGTCTTATTAAGTCTGTTTCTTCAAAATGCTGATTGTAGTAAAAGGGATAATTAGGAAAATCTAATTAATTTTTTTCTTGGAATGAGACTATGAAAATAGGAAATATCATGGGTTAAATGGATTGACATATGCAAAACAAAGGAATAAGAGGGTTTGAGTGTAAGAGATCTGAAAAGTTTTAAAGTTGCTCTATTAGAAAAATGGATTTGGAGAATGAGGACAAAATCTAAAGGAAAGTGGAAAGATATTATAGAATCTAAATTTGGCGGGTGGAGGTTTCTAGAGGAGAGAAATGGAAGTAAGGAATCTAGATGGAGGAGAGATATTAAGTTAATTGAGTCTATATCTTTAGGGAATTGGTTTTGAGACAATAAATCCTGGGTACAAGGAGATGGGAAAGACATCCAATTCTAGGATGATAGGTGGTTAGGTGATAAACCCATGTATAAATGTTGGCCTACAATCTTCTCTAGTGCAAAAGCTAAATTTATGAGACTCTGTGAAGCTGGTTTATGGGTAGAAGTAAAATGGGAATGAAAGTTAGAATAGAGAAGACCATGGTTTGAATGGGAAAAACCGATGGTTGACAAGTTCTTAGATGATTTATAAATAGTTCAACTCTAAAAGGAAAAAGGCAGATATATGAAAATGGAACAAGAGCTAAAATTGTATTTATTTAGTGAAGTCTGCATACGAATTGTTAACACTGAAGGGTAATGAGGGGTGGGAAGATAATTTTTCTGATCTGTGGAAGGTTAAACCACTGACTTCTGATGACTTTTTTACGACAAATGCATCGTGTTGTTAGAAGTAATAATTTATCCCTAAGGACGAATATCGAACCCACAAGGAACAATTGAATAATCAAGTAAAAGATTCACTAAATAGAAAAATAATAATAAAGTATTTTTGGAATTTGTTATGATTGTAATGATTAATTAGAAAATAAGTCAAAGACTTTGTTGGTTCAATTGGAAAAATAGGGATTGGGAGTTCATCCTTCTTACTATTTTGTATTTTGATTATCATGACAATATTGTATCATTTGATTAATGTTGATGCCCATATAAAATTCATTTATATCAATTCTTCACATATAAAATTATTAAGGAGTCTCCTGAATATCGATTCCTCGCATATTTATAAAAATAACTTATCATTAATAGTAGACGTTAATTGCAATTAACATTTGAAATCTATTCCTAGCATTCAAATATGTTAAGTATTATCATTTGGGTCAGAAATTTAGAAGTACTTACCAATCAAATCCAAGCTTCGAGACCATGTAAAACAAGCATTAGAAACAAAATGACAATACCAATCATCAATCAAGAAAAGCATATTATGTTTAGATATCACCTTAATACTTAAGAGTTTGAACATATTACTTCCAATCCCAAATGGTAGAATTAGCCACACATGTTGGCTCTTACAAGCATGGAGAAAAACGAAGAAGATCCAAAATGTTTCTCCTTGAGGGCTGCCTCCTCTAGGGTTTTTAAAACCTTCTATTCTCCCAATTGGATTTCTATTCACTCAATGGTGTTATTCTCTCAATCTTGCATGTCTAGGGTTGTTCCTCAAACCTTATATTTAACCTATTTGGGTTTAGGCTAAGTGAGTTCTCGCTTGGGCATTATTAGGCTTGCCTGAGCGAGTTGCACGAAAAAAAGTCCAACGTCACTGGAGTAATCTCCCTTGGGAGATATCCTCTGGGGGTGTCTGGCTTAGGCGAGTTTGGGCGAGCTTTGGTGAGTGCTGAGGCATTTCAGCTTTCCCTTTTTAGTTTTGTATATTCTCCTTTCGCCCAATCATCTCTATTATTCCCTAGAATCTTGAAATTAACACAAAATTGGGAATAAATCATTCTTATTCAAATTAAAATCACAAAATATATAAAAAGGTATGAATTCATAAATTAGAGGTTATTTTATGTTTAATTTATCAATTAATATCCATAAGTGCTTGCATTTTAATATGAAATATTACTGAAATCTGACACTTATCAACTTTTGCGAAATTTTTTGGATGGAGACTCCTTAAACAAAAAGTAGCTACTAAGGTTAATCTACAAAGTAGAGGTGTTACCCTTTCTAGTATAGTATGTCCCATGTGCTTTGAAGGGTTGGAAACTATTGCACATATATTTTTTTAGTGTAGGATAACACAAAAAGTCTGACATATGAGTTAAATATGGGTGGGCATATCTAATGTGATTTATAATAACTCCATTCAAAACTTCAACTTGTTTGATATAAGCCACATTGGAAGAAAGGTAATTTGGTTTGGAAAGGGGTTTGATCGGTTGGTTTGGATGTTATGAAAGCAAAGAAACCAAGTCTTATTTAATTCTTCATATCCTGATGTTGAAGATTTTTTTTGTACTGTCCAGAGGAATGAGTGGGTTTGGTTAAGGTATTACTATCAAAATTAACCTTACCTTATTATGACTGGTATTTCAATCTCATCTTATGCATAAATTTCTTGATATAGGAAGATCTAAGGGAGTTTTCTTTGATTATATGAACTCTGAGATAGGTCTTGGTTTGGTCTTATACTTGTGTAGGGTAGTAACCCAGGTTGGAGTAGAAATATGTCATTTTTAAAGGGGAGTTTGCTTAGAAGGTATCAATCCAGACCTTGGGAATGCATATGGAAAAAGTCCTAATGGAATTCAAAAGATGTTATTGAATGCCAAAATAATAAATTGTGGGCGAGGAATGGACATATGATATATTATAAAGTAATGTAACCATATTCCTTGCTTGTAAGGGAGTTTGTAATAGTAGGTGTTTAGAACAATGACTCATGTGTGATTTGGGTGGGTTTTATAAACGAATGGTGGCTATCTAATCCCTCATCTCTTTTGTATACGGATTGTAACATCCATAAAATGTTTCACTTTAATTTATATTTATTCTTTGCTGATAAAAAAACTTATCCTAATAGAGAAAATGTAAGATGAAAAATAAGAAATAATCACACATTAATAACATGATTCAAGTGAAGTGTTAATGAAATTCAATTTAAGTCCCGACAAATTGAGCTTCCAAATAGTTCAAAGGTCTACCTAAAAAAGCATTTTGATATACATTCTCACTATTAGAGAGACGAGTCTCTGCAATAGAGGCTAATGCACCATATGTGCAAATACAAATTTCAGCTATTGTTCCCAACAAATGTCTAGTAATCTGCATTTGTATAGAGGCTTTGTGTAATTGTAGGGTTTTTTTGGGCTACAGTGGTCTCTTTTTTGGAAAGAGGTATATTTGTATAATGCATCTCCTAGCCTCTTTTATTGTTTGTGGGGTTTTTTTATACGGTTATGTGTTGCGCCCACATGGACTATGTTTTCATTTTATAAACGGGTTGGTGCACCCCAAGTGCACCATTTTTATTCAGTTATTTTTCGTCGATAAAAACCCCCCAAAAAATAGCTATAATAAAAGATAATAACTTGTACTTTTTTCTATCACATTAGACTCTAGCTTAAACTCTCAGTCAAACACAACTTAAATGTTAACCACAACCGATGATACAAAGTTCCTAGTCATGTAACAATATCCTTATAAGTAATTCATGTGAAACTTGCCTAAACTAACGAGAAAGACACATCAACAATGTTTCTCATTACCGAACTGGAAAGTCACTTAGACAATTTCTCTAAATGATCCATGTTTCAATAGATGCTAAAAGATTAGATAATCTATTGAGACTATCCACCACGTATGGTAAAATATGTAATTAAACACTAGACGATATGGTAAAATTAAATATTTTAGGAACCTTTAGATAAGATTTTATTGAGTCAATATTCATAATAACAAAATAAAAAAATATTTCTACCTTTTCCAAATTCTCAACACTAAATTGATTAAGAAAACTAATCCCAAATAGAAAATATTATCATTAGTAAAAAATGAAAATTAATGACAACTTACTGTCTAATCCACTTTTCTTAATAAGTTTGACAGTGAAACATTTGTTACTAGAATTGATATAAAAAAACTTACTATATCAGTTACTATTTAAATGATATAAAAGATACTTATTATGTTGTTTCTACATAGACCTGACATAATAAGTCACTTTTTCTTTCACCGTTCTATTCGCACTAGTAGTCTTGAGTTATTTTTTTTTTCATTAGCAACTCGCGGTGCCTTTCTTTTGCATTTCTTGTGTTTAACATTTCTTGTGCTCATACTTCAAGTGGTCTATTAATCTCTTCATGAAACATCTTTTTTTGGAAATCCATCTTAGCTTATGCCTGCAACTTTCTTGGACTGTGGGCAGGGTAGTTAATTTCTGTTTAGAAAAAGTTGATAGGTTTCTCTAATATAGAAAATTCACTCATAGGAAGAAGTTTAGGAAGTATAGTGATATTTACAAACTCAACTTTTATTATTATGCTGTTTTTGTTAAGTATCAAATTTGTTTTTTTTTTTTTTGCTTTGAGACTCTTAGCTTATCTTTTTATAAAAGATTGAAATATCTCTTAAATGTTCATTTTAATTTAATTAATTTATTATTAAAAAAAAACATTTCCTGTGCTCTACTTATGTTCTAACTTTCTCTTTCTAATAAATTTTTCTTTTATTTTCAACATAAGTGAGCTTGCAATGATTCAGTTCTTCCAAACAGGGCAAAGTGATATAAAAAAAACTTTACCTTTTATATTATATATGATCAAGAATAAAACTCTAGTTAACATGTCTAAATGTAGAATCTATTTATATGTTAATTATGCAAGAATTGTTGATAAGTAAACACTTCATATGAATAAGAAATTCAAGAAAAACAACATATTACCTTTGCAATGTTTTTCTTGAATAGGATAGATAAAGAAACGTTTCAAAATCTTCAATCAGTTTATAGGAAAAGAACATCACAAAAACATGTAGAGTCATCTTTCTATCTATATATATAAAGACAAAATAATAATAATGGAGCAAATCCATCTTTTGATATCTAGGTTTTCCATTGAGAAAACTTTACATGAAACCACCCCTTGCGTGTTGCTTAGCTCATGTTTATAGCAGAAACTGATTAATCAATAATTATAAACATATATATGAGAAGAAGTTTGAGAGAGAACGCGTACAAAACAATCCAAGGTGAAGTTATTTTGAGAGAAAAATGAAAATTTTGTGGAGGAAATGACATAAATAATAAACCATACAGATTCATGAACCAACACTGCTCTCCAACATACTTTGTTTACTAGAAAACAAAATAAAGTTAGCCCCCTTTGAATAAAGAACTCTATCTATCACATCATAATTATATATTTTTCCTGTTTTTCCCCTCCTCTCTCTTTATCTTTATCTTTTTCCTTTGTCTCCAATTCTAGCTTTTCACTGTTGACACTGATTAGTAACGTTCACTCCCATCTCTTTCATTTTTTTTTTCACTTCACCAGTTATGATCATAATCCAGAAATTTCAAATGAAAAAAACCCTCCATTATAGCTTGTAGGTAGGTATAGGTAATAACCTGGTCTAATTCACTGTTCCTAATAAGATAATAACAACTTTCACTTTCAATCAACTTTCAGATATTTCACATGTTTACTGTTCAGTGTGAAATATACTGAAACAATAAAATAGTGCGATTTTGAATGCTTCTAATACTGTTCATGTAAGATTTTTAATAATTTTTTTTTTTTAAATTAGAACAAACAAATCCCAGTTCTTTAAAATTAACTAAGTTGACTCTGAGGCAGTCTTTTTCAAAGTTAACTGCTAACTCCTAACCAGTAAACTGTGCGTGATAAAAGCTTTTTAGCTTTAGTACTTAAAAATGTTTTTATTGGAAGGCTCTAATTGAAAACCACCCAAGAACTCTAATTGAACAAAGCATTCAGGAACGTTGTTTCCTTTGAAGGGGACAGTACATTATGAGATGACCTAACTGAAGAAACTGGGTGCAAAAAAATTTCTAAAATTTGACCTTGTCAATCACATATAAATGCATGGTACTAAAATTTCATTCAAATGCTTTTGATGTGATTTGATACATTTTGGTGCAATAAGGACCCACAAGGGGCTGCATATATGCTTTCATTTTAACACACAATCGCACGTGAAGAGCTTCCCAACCCCTTAATTTCTTTTGACATCAACTATATATATAGTTAACACCACTCCATCATAATAAAGTTTATTCAAAGTTTGCACATCCCAACCATATAATGCTAAGATGGCCGACTAACCCACGCCAAAACTTTATTAAAGCTCTCATACATCATTAAGAACAGTCACCCTTTTACTTTACAATTTTTTTTTTATCAATACCAATAGTGCTGACAAATAAGATCATCAGGAAGAACAATTGTGCCAAATTTTCATCGCAGATGAATTTTAAACAGTGAAAAAGATTGGCTTGCCAAAACTGTGGAGATTAACATCGAAATTTGCATGAATGTAAAATTTAGACACTACAACTTCAATTAACGATGATTTTAAAGTTATTAAGTGAGTTTTATACAGAATTGTCGTTTAAAGTGAGAAATGTTTTCATGGTATATATTGAACATTTTTGGGGAGAAGTAAGAGATAACAATAGCAAAGGAACAAGTCAAAATAAATAATAAATGAGGATTGTCTCTCTAGAGATCTTGGGGATTTAGAAGACCAATTATATCCTTAAAAAAAATTGGATTTCTTAACTGTATAAGAACCAAGTTAAAAAATATATGGCAGTTGTGCAATAATGTTTGAAAAATAAATGTGCGAAAGCATTATTTCGCAATTAACTCTGTGCTATGCGAAAACGCTATATACTAGCTTGTACTTCTCCAATGTTTTCTTCTAGCTGTGTTGTTAATTTTTTTCTATAACTAAATATGAATTAGATTGGATAAGATGTGATGATGAAGTCATTATATTCTTCAAGTAAATCATTAAAGCTTGCATTGCTATGCGATCAAGCAAGGTAAATGCGAATTACGCATGTTACTATTACATTGTGACATTGACCGTAAAACTATATCAAATAGAAAAGGGAATGTTTGTTAACTGTTATTACACGAGTCTATAAACAAAACTTTTTTTTTAAAATGTGCTAATTTTTCAATTTTTTTGGTCTTTTATTTCAAACTAGGCTTTCGGTTCACTCCTTTGACTTTAGATTAGACTTAGTTGACTGACAAACTCACTTGGCTGGACTGAATCAATTGGATCTCTTGATTTCTTTTTTCGGTTTCCTCTCACGGTTAGGTGTGTGTACCTGCAATGACGCTCTGATACCAAAGTCAGAATTAATTTTGTATAATTATAAGATAAAATCACTCTATCTACTTCTTGGGTTGAACATCTATTTATAAGACTCTCTTATTGGACTTAGAAGTTACTTAAATATTTTCTTTTTGCACCTAATATTTTTTAAACACACATATGTATATTTAACCATGTTTTATGGGTTTTGTTATAGTAACTACTTTAATTTTACTTAGTTATTTTTTGTATTTAATCTTTCAGCCTGACCTTTCGACAAAATCTTTTGGTGGACAGTACATTAACTATCATAATCATTTTTTTTAAAGTTTTTTTTTTCATAAAAATAATCCTAATATTTTAACAACCTAACAATCAATTATTAGTAGAATGAGAAATAATATGTTACTTAAATGTGAGTTCATACGAAGAAATTAATTTTTTTTAAAGATTGTAAAATGATGTATTTAATCATATAGTTATCAAAGTAATATTTTTGAGAAAAAAAATTAGTACAAATAACACAATTCTAAAAACATGTGACATTTGCATGAAGTAATGGGACTTTTTTGGTATTAGAGACAGGTTTTCAAACTGGGATGTAAAGTTTGGTGGGAGAAGTGTTTTAGAATTGGTCAAAGTTTCGACTTTAAGAAAGATGTTGGATGCAAGACTCACCACCACCTTGGCAAATACCATGTATTGTCCCTTTCAGCTGAAAATATTGTTGTCACCTTGTTGGAGAGGTTGAAGACATATTACAGTTTCTTGTTAATAAGATCCAGATTCAATTTAGTTGTATATGAGGGAGATTAATCAAGTCAATCGCTATTATCATTTTCTAATTATATATGCTTATGTATAAAGAAGAGAAATTAAGTCATTAATAGTCGTAAATAGATTATATAAATTACAAGAAGTAAGTGGATATGAAAAGAGAGAAAAATAAAGTCAGAAGTAGAACGAAAATAGGAGTGGTTTGGTGGAAAGAAAATAAAGTGAAAGTTAACTTTTTAAAAAATATTTTAATAATGTTATTGTTGTTAATACTTTTTATAATTTTTATTTATTATTAATGAAACACATGTGCTTTCCACTTTTTTTTAACTATAATAAGAAAAATATGTAATTATTTTTATTATTATAATAATTATTAAAATAAAAAATATTATTAAATTTATATAATATTTATAATATATATAGTAGTTTTTAGTGACTTCATTTGGTCCTACATGTAAAGTTCATCCCATCATCGCATCATACATATTTTTCAAAATTTCACTTTGATTTAAACTTCTCTTTGAGGTGTTCCGGGTTTAGTTTTTAGTAATTAGATTTAATTTTTAAACAAAACCTATTCTGCATAAATGAACTTGAAATAATCCGATTATTTATTTAATTTCGAAATATTTTTATATTCATTTTTAATGCAAAGATTTTTTTTTCTAATTTTAAAAATCACAATCTTATTATTGTATTTAATAATAATATTTCTCATTATCGTTATCATTACTAATATGACTTTGATTATTACACCTTGATGTTTACTAGGTTTTGTTAAGATAGATTTCATATGCTTTTTAATTTATATTTAAATAAATCTTAAAAGAAAAAGAATAATATTATACCAAATAGTACCTATGCTTTTCGGCCCAATTTTTTAAGATCTAGCCTAATTCATTTCGCATACTGGTCAATTCTGATTGGGTGAAACTTTCTTTAACTTAATTTGGCTCAGATAATTTTTTATAACCTGACTAATTGATTTTGAAACTGAAAAATTAGAAAAATCTATTTATGAAATTAAGATGAAAGATATAACACATTAAATTTAATGATGCCAATAGAACTGTTAAAATAGGTTTGATATGATTAATCGATCTAAAATATCTACAAAACATGTAAAGTTCAATTCGTTAGCTTGTAATTAAAATAAGTTTAGGTTGGTCCAGCACAGATCTATCTATCTTATGAAATAATGACTATATTTATAAAAATAAAAATAAATATGTTATCAAAATAATGACTATTTTTTTTATCTTTTAAAAGTTGAGAATGTTCTGTCTTCCTTTTCTTGGGGGTTCTCTTACTGTTAACATATCAACAATCTTCTTGATTCTTGAGTTTTAACAGGAAAAAAATGAGGAATCGAACTAGTTTTGTAGATCTTTCTAAGTTGTACTTTGAACTGCTTGATTTTGGCCATGATCGATTTGCGGATACGAATAATTTCCAAATTTTGCTAAATCTGATGAGCACAATCAAAGCCAGCCATGCAAAGAATGAGAGGTTTAAACATGGTCACATGGAGCCATGAAAGTAGCAAATATTCTTGTTGTTCCCGCTTCATATACACCTCGTTACACATATATACCACTCTCACTTAATTAGAAGCATCTTTTAAAGTAATTGCTTGTTCACTTTCAATCAAACTTTGAAATTTTAAATCAACACTTTATCAATCAATTTCCTAACATATCTCTCTATCTTACCTATTCTAATATCCATCAATATTTATTTAGAGAAAATATTAAAAATTCCACCTCAACTAGAAATAAAGTCTGAAATTGCATCTTATAACAGTGAATTTTGTAATGTTGAATTAGGTTTATTTTTTAAGATGATGTCAAAGTAATTTAAAGTCTTAATCTTATTTTATTGAGTCTATTGTACTATTTGTTATCATATCATTTATAAATATATCACTACAAAAAAAATCATGAAATAAAAAATAATTTTAGAGATAAAAAATAATTAGTTATTATAGTGACTAAATTAGAGACCATTTTAGAGACGTAGAATCTTTTTTTGTTTTTTAAATTAGTTTATATTATTGTTAAATGGTTTATAAATTAGTATCAAATTAGCTACAAAAAAACTTTGGTAGCTAATTTGATACCAATTTAGAAACCATTTAACAATAATAAAAACTAATTTAGAAACCAAAGTTTTTTTAGTTTCTAAAATATCTCTAATTTAATCACTATAGTAACTAATTATTTTGTGTTTTTAAAATTTGGTTTCTATTTCATGATTTTTTTTGTAATGTATAGTTTCACACATAAATTGACTGATATTGACTGAGTTGCAGATCCCACCTTAATTATAGATAAAACTAGTACTGATAAAAAAAATTATAAATAAAACTAGTTCACACTATATACAAGTGATTGTAAATCTTTTCTTACAAATTTGTTTGGTAAAGTTACAGTTAGACTTACCATTTACTCTTTAAAAAATATTAACTCTAAAAATAATTTTAATATAATTATTGTTGAAATTAACTATAACCTGAAGTCTCGTATTAGATATAAATAAATATAAAGAAAAAAAACTCATACTCATTACTAGAATTGTTGAGTTGTTATGGTTTTTTTTATAAAAAAAATAAAATAAGAAAGAGATATTTAAAAGATACCCATATTTATACAAGAATGTACCACTCGTAACCCATAAAAAACGAAGTCCAAATAGTTGATAATAATTTTTGTGAATGGATAAGGAAATCATGTGTTGACACTGAAAGACACATACTTTATGCAGATAGATGAGAAGTTTGTAGATTTGAATGTGAGAGACATTTGAAAAGTTGACTGAATGTCACAATGACTTTCAACCCAATTCACTATATTTAAGGGTATAAGCACAACTGAAATTGCTACAACTGTCCCTTCCTTCAAGGATCTCTTCTTTTCTATTAACATAATTTTTTTTTTATAAATTTCTTAAAAGTAATCACTTTATACCAGAATTATTCTTTTAATCTTAAAGAAACTTGTCAATATAAGTTGCGAAAAACTATAAAACATTGATAACGTATGATGAATGGTAAATCAAACATTATATTTCTCTAAAACTAATGAGTGTGTTCTTATCTATTTAGAAAATATCCACAGCAGAGGACCCACATTTGCTCATCTTCAACTCATGGGATATACGTCCAAACTTCAACTGCAAGTCCAAATTTCCATACCTACCGACCCCAAGTAACCTAAAATTCAATAGTTTTGGATCTGTTCTACGTAAATATTCAAACAAGTGCTCTGTAGGCTTGGACAAAAATGGTTACTTTCCTCCTTTTTCTCCACGTATCATTTCATTTTCATCCAAGTCTTTTCCTTCTAGTTTTATACACTATAAAAGACTTATTTAATAAAAATCAATTTTAAAAAATAATAATTAATTGTTATATTTATTAAATTAGATATTATTTTAAAAATTAAAAAATATTAATATCTAAATTAATTCAATTTATTATTTATAAATAATTTATAAATTAATATTTAATTAGCTAGTATGATTTTTAAAAACTATTTATTAATAATAAAAATTAAGTAAATATTAATAATTTTTTAATTTTTATAATAATATTTTATTTAGTGAATATAATAATTAATTATTTTTATTTTTCAACAGTAATAGTATGGTAGAAGACGATAATGAATAACACGCAATGTTCTTCGGTGTCAAAACTGTTTGGGGTTGGCCTCAGATGATATGCATACAATTACGTACTATATGATCCAATTAAGTGGATCTTTATTAGATTCTTCTAACCAAAAAAACAAAGATATGGTGAGTTATGATTGTTATATTTTTCAGTGTGTATTTGGGTTGAATGCTTTCATTTTACAAATTAATTCTCTTACTAAATAAATAAAATATTAAATATTTTAAAAAAAATCTAAAACATGAAATGTTTTTACTTTTTATTTAATATTTTTCACAAAATATGAAAAGGTGTTTAAAATTAGAAACGGTGAATGAAAAGAATTTTTAACCATCATTTTCTGAAAATGATGGACTTGGCAAACGTGTTCGATCTCAAATAGAAGGAAGAGATGATCACCACTGGGTCGAGTTCTCTGTGACAAGTCGCGGAAGAAACAATACTGAAGAAAAGAACGGAAAAGGATTTGCTGTTAATCAGATTTTCAAAATATTAATTATTTATTAAACACACTTTTATTTTATAGTTTGTAATATTTATAACATTCTTTTCATTAAATGTATTTATTTTCATTTTTATTTATTAAAATGGACTTTACTCTTGGAATTACCAAAGTATTATACTCTTTTTACAAAATTACCGGAATAATTTGGCATTTTTAAAAAAAAAACTCGAACTTTGGTTTTGTGGAAAGAAAGTTGTCCTATTTATTTGTCAAACAGAGTAAATATTACGATCACTTATTTTCATGAAACTAAGTGACTCTCGTAAGGTGAACTTGTATTGTACATACCATTTTTAATATAAGAAAAGAAATATGTGTGTAGTTCAAAATAAAAAAAAATCAAATATTAACTAAGCAATTTTATGTATTTAAATAGTAACTATCCGATAAGTATTTATAAACTAGTAATATATAATAATTTTAAAAAATTGATCGGCAAGACAAAGGTATAGTAATATATAAATATACATTCCCTGTATATCAAATGCATATAATACAAGGGAATATTTATATAATATATATTTCATCATTATCTAAGTATTATTGTGCAGTATTATTCTTATAATCTACCGATGCTAATAATAAAAAAATTGTTATAATCTACAACATTCTCTTATCCTAATATTATTATAATATTTTTTTTTCTATAATGAGTCAATGAAATAAAATAGATTATTTAACGGATATTCGATCCCGTATTTAAAAAGAGTGTTAAATATTATTTTTAACATGATGTGGTTAAATGAATCATTATTACACATTAAAAAAAAGTCAACATCCCATTAGATGGGAAAATTTAAGAAGCTGATGATAAACTATATATCCAACATAAGAGTACACAAAAAGAGTTGCAATAAATTAATTAAAAAAATGTTTGCTAAATCTTGCATAGACAACTGACATTGCACCTATTAACCTCCTTGATATAACCTTATTTTACTGAAATTTGTAGTAGTTGGTTTTGCAATTCAAATGTACTGAGGCTCAATATCATGGATCTACAAACATATTTGCAATTCCAAAAACATGTTGAAATTCTATTTGCAATTTCAAAACATGTTAGAAATTTTTTAAAGTTTCACCAAAAATTGTGTTGTCAACCTTCATAACCTGATACATTGACTTGATCTTATAATAAAGGTCCTTCCCCTTTCTAAGTAGGTATACCAACAACATAAAGATCACCAAAAAAGATTTATGTTACATGCCAATATTCCTTCAAAAAATTCGCAATTAAAGACACATTTCCTAGCCATCCGTCACTAAACACCAAATATCATAATCAAAATGCTCCATGAAAGAAGCAAATTAGGGGAAGAACATAAAAAGTTGTTTCAACATAGAATATGAATATAAACCAAACAGGTAAAATTCTGTACCACTGATAAGTGCCAAATTTCAGTAATATTTCATATTAAAATATAGACACTTATGGGTATTAATTGCTAAAATAAGTATAAAACAACCCTTAATTTATGAAATTATAGCTTTTTACATATTTTGTGATTTTAATTTAAATAAGAATTATTTATTCCTAAATTTGTGTTAATTTCAGGATTTTAGGGAAAAATTGAGCTCATTGGGCAAAAAAATAATATACAAAGCTAAAAAGGGAAAGTTGGAACGCACCATCACTCACCAAAGTTTGTCCAAACTCGCTCAAGCGAGATTGCTCTAGCATTGGGCCTTTTTATGAGAAAATTGCCCAGGCGAGCCCATTAACGCTCAAACGAGAAGGGCAAATTCTCCCTGCACCAGATCATTTTGGACTGCACCCAATATACGCAAAGGAAAAGACCAAAATACCATTAATAAAATGAAAATTAGGGTTTAGGTAAAATGTGCACCCAACCCACACCCAACCCAGCAGTGCACCCTTCATTTTTCTGTGGTCACTGTGAGGTAGCGCGTGAAAGCTTGAAAACTTAAACAAAGAGCAACCCAAGAACCTCCATTCTTATTCTTCTCGTGACTGTGGCAACATTGGAACTCGAAAGCAGCGTTCAGGCACCGCGACGACAACAAACAAAGCCACCGGAGAAGGATTGAAGCCACCGGAGAAGGAGACGAAGCCACTGGAGAAGAACTGCTGCGAAAACTTGATTTGTTCCAAAAACATTAGAGTTTTCGTAGCAGAATTGCTGGGTTGGGTGCACATTTTACCTAAACTCTAATTTTTATTTCATTAAGGGTATTTTGGTCTTTTCCTTTGCATATATTGGGTACAATCCAAAAAATGATCTGGCGCAGGGAGAATCTACCAACGAGAAGTCACTTAAGCCTAAGCAAGTTAGGTTAAATAGAAGGCTTGTGGTATAACCCTAACAATCAGTGATTGAGAGGAAAACACCATTGAGTGAATTGTAATCAAATTGGGAGAATAGAAGGTGTTAGAAAACCCTAGAGGAGGTAGTCGTCAAGGAGAAACATCTAGAATATTCTTTTCTTGCTCTCCTTGCTTGTAACAACCATCATGTATGACTAATTCTACCATTTGGGATTGGGAGTAATATGTTCAAAATCTTATGTATTGAGATGATATCTAAACATAATATTTTGCTCTTGCTCTTGATTGATGATTGATATTATTTTTTTGTTTGTAATGCTTAGTTTTCCATGATCTCGAAGCTTAGATTTGACTGGAAAGTACTTCTAAGGTTCTAACCCAAAAAATAATGTGTAACATATTTGAATGCTAGGAATAATATTTGAAATGTTAATTGCTATCAACGTTTGATCTTAATGATAAATTTCTTTTATAAATATGTGAGGAATCGATATTTAGGAATAATCTTAATAATTTTATATGCAAGAAATTAATATAAATGATTTTTATACGATTATCAATATCAATCAAAGGACACAATATTGTCATGCTAATCAAAGTACAAAAGAGTGAGAAAGATGAATCCCAATCCCTATTTTTTCAATTGAAGCAACAAACTCTTTGACTTGTTTTCTTATTAATCATTGCCATCATAACAAATCTCAACAAACTTTTATTATTCTATTTTATATTTAGTAAAATCTTTTACTTAATTATTCAACTATTCCTTGTGGGTTTGATATTCGTCCTTAAATACAAATTATTACTTCTGACAACGCGGTGCACTTATTGTAGAAAAGTCATCAACTACCATCTTGGTGTAATTGTTTTGCAAACAACAAAGCATATTCAGATCTAGAAATTGCTCAAACATCTTATGTGGCCATTTTCTATGATTGTAGGCATATTGATAAATTCCATAATTCAATAATATTTCATACAAAAAAATAGGTACTTATGAACTTTAATTGATAAAATAGTTATAATTCAATCTCTAATTTGGGAATTTGAATTTTTTTACATATTTTAGACGGATTACGAGATGAATAAGAACGATTTATTCCCAATTTTGTGTTATTTTCAGAAATTTAAGGAGAGATGAAGCAAAAAGGATATATTACGAATTAAGATGCCACTTAACTCAAGCCCAACTAAGATAAATAGAAGGCATGAGGCATAACCCGAGACATCATTTGAAGAATAGAGAGAGATAAAAAACCTTAAAGGAGGCAACTGTAAAGGAGAAACATCTTGAATGTTCTTTTCTTGCTTTCCATGCTTGTAATGATCAACATGAGTGGCTAATTTTACCCTTTGGAATTGTTAGTAATATGTTCAAACTATTATGTATTGAGGTGATATTTAAATATAATATTTTATTCTTGATTGATGATTGATATTGTCATTTTATTCGTAATGCTTGTTTTATCATGATTTTGATCCTTAGATTTGACTGACAAGTAATTCTAAGTATTTGACCTAAATGATAAAGACTAAAATATTTGAATGCTTGGAATATAATTGAAATGTTAATTGCTATCAACATATGTTTGTAAGGATAACGAGTTTTTATAAATATGCGAGAGGAATCAATATTTATGAGACTATCTTAAAATTTTATATGCGATAAATCAATATGAATGGATTTTATATGGGCATCAATATCAATCAAAGATAGAATATTATTATGTTTTTTAAAATAGAAAAGAGTGAGAGGGATGAACCTCAATTCCAATTTTCCCAATTCAATCAACCAACTCTTTACTTTGCTTTATTTACAATTTTTGCAATCTCACAAACAACAAACTTTAATTATTGTTTTCTATTTAGTGAATATTTTACTTGAGAATTCAACTGTTCGTTGTGGGTTCGATATCCTTTCTTAGGAACAAATTATTACTTCTGGCACGGTACACTTGCCGTAAAGTAGTCATCACATACCCAAAATTAGTCCACAATGAGACTGCTGCACTATATCTCCAAATATTGTACATTAGTCATATAAACACAACACCTTCACCAACTAGACTACAAAACACCAAATTCAAAGCATACCAACATCAATAACACAAAATAAGCAGTATCATTTATCTTTTACGACTTTTCTATGTTAACGAAGTTAAACACATAATTGAATTCAAACACCAGTCTGAGTAAGAGAGCAATGCATATTTTTATTTGTTTGATAACCATGACCAAGATTTGAGTTGAGCAAGAATGAAAGTTTCAATAGGGTTAGATGTTGCATTGTTAAAAATAATGTGGTTCCTTTGTTTCCAAATTTCTACAATAACAGTCATCCACATGCACCCCCGAGATTTGTTTTCAACCTTATTTAACCTCAGTATTAAATTAGTAAAAGTGGTGTTTTGGTTCAACATGCATAACTATGTGTTCACCATATAACAACAATCCTAAATAGCCAAAACATTTTGAGACAGAAGGAAAACATGGCTAACCGGTTCCTCTATTTGTCTGCAAAAAACATGGTATTATCTAATCTAACACCCCTTCTATTAAGATTATTCTTAGTTGATACTCTATTTTGAAAGACTTTCCATGCTGCACACATAGAACAGGGCAACACTTTAACACTCCATAATTGATAAGTGTCATAATTCAATAATATTTCATATTAAAAGATAGTCACTTATGGATTTTTATTGATAAACTAGCTATAATTCAATCCCTAATTTAGGAAATTTGTGTTAATTTCATAATTCTAGGGGAAAATGGAGATGAAAGGGCTAAAAGAGAATGAACAAGATAAAAAGACAAAGTTGGAACATTGGAATCTCGCCCAAAACTCTCCCAAATTTCCCAAGCAAGATCACTCTAGAGGAACTCGCCCAAGCGAGTTCATTCCAGTGAAGTTGGGCTTTTTATCGTCAAACTTGCTTAATCAAGTAATAACTTGCTTAAGCGAGATGTCACTTAGCCCAAGCCAAATTAGGTTAAATAGAAGGCATGGTGCATAACCCTAGATATCATTATAGGGAGAATAAAGAGATATAGAAAACCCTAGAGGAGGCACCGTCAAGGAAAAACATCCTGGATCTTCTTTTCTAGCTTCCATGCTTTTAATTGCCAACATAGGTGGCTAATTCTCCCCTTTGAGATTTGGAGTAATCTGTTCAAACTCGTATGTATTGAGGTGATATTTATCTATAATATTCAATTCTTGATTGAAGATTGGTATTATCATTTTATTCTCAAAGCTTGAATTATTCATGATTTTGATCCTTAGATTTAACTGGAAAGTACTTCTAAGCATCTGACCTAAATGATAATGCTTAACATGTTTAAATACTAGGAATAGATTTGAAATGTTAATTTCTTTATAACATATGCTTGTAATGATAATGAGTTTTTTTTTTTAAATATGCAAGAAATCGATATTTAGGAGACTCTCTTAATAATTTTTTATATGAGGAATCAATATGAATGATTTTTATATGTGCATCAATATCAATCAAGATTGAATATTACATACTTTTGAAAAAATACAAACGAGTGAGAAGGATTGAATTTTACATTGTATATTATCCTCAAAACCTCAAACCTTAAATCTTAATCCTCCATCATTCTTAACATGGTGATATCCCTTTACCACAAAGACTTTAAGTTTGTGATAGGTCTGGTCCAAAATTCTCCACAACCCCATATTTTGAGTGAAGAACTTTCTTCCACTAACCTTCTTTATTAGACCCAAGCCTCCAAATCCATTTTCCAAGCAAATCAGTATTAAATCTACCTATGTCCTTGACTCTTAATGCACCACATTATTTTGATTTTCATATCTTATCCAAGAAATCCAATTTATTTTCTTTCCATAACGCCCCATCCCCATCGTAAATTAGATTGGATTTTCCTAATAGTAGTAACAACTTGTTTTGGCATGTTAAAAAGTGACATGTAAAACAACAGGAGATAAGTAATAACAGATTTCAACAAGCAGATCCTTCCAGTAAAAGATAAAATTTTCCCTTTCTACCTAGATAGGCTTGTTCTAATTTTCCCAGAATGCTATTTTTCTATGGTTACCCCCCACCTTCATTCCTAGATAAGAGAAGGGGTATACATAATTTCACATAATATATAATAACATATCTATTTACTAGTCCTGAGTCAACATGAATTCCAACAATTTTTCTTTTCATATAGTTCACTTTTATACTGGAGGCGAGTTCAAAACATATCATAATTGATTTGAAAACAAACACATTTTTAGTCGTGGTAGTACAAAAGAATAAAGTGTCATCTACATCTTGTAAAATATTTACTTCAACCACCCTATTGTCCACTAGGACACTATGAAGAAGATTCTTTCTAACCACAGCAACATCAACTAGCCCCTCTGCTGCAATAATGTATAAAAAGATGCTAGAGTGTCTCTTTGCCTTAAACCTATTTGGGGTTTAAATTTAGCGGTGGGACTTCCATTAGCAAGGACAAAAAGCGATGAAGATTGCAAACATCCTCTAATCCATTGGATCCATTTTCCATATAAACCTAGTCTTTCAAGCATATATTAAATAAAATCTCACCTAATTGAATCATATGTTTTTTCATTATCAACTTTTAACATTAGACTTGACATTTTTTTCTCTTAATCTCCTCCAACGCTTCATAGGCTACAAGAACACTATCTAGTAAACATCTACCTTTTATGAAAGTCGATTGTCAATTGTCTATCACGTTATTTATAACCTTTTTAGTCTAGAAGACAACACTTTGGTGATGACTTTATAAATTAAGGAAAAGGGTTTATACTCATTTAGGTACTATGGGCAAATGGTTTAGGGAATTAATGTCATAAAAGACGCATTTGAACCTAAGGGAAACTTGCCATTTTATGCAAAATCTTGCACAACATTTACCACACCAACTTTTAAACCCAAAATTATACTTGTCGGGACCTAGGCTTTTGTTACTTTCACAGTTCCAAACATTTTCTTTCACCTCTTGTTCGGATATATGCCCTATTAACATAGCATTGTCCTTTACAATTTTTTTTTTGAAACTCTATATTATCTAACATAGCATGTCCCCCCTTTACCTGAAAAAGTATGTCCTGAAAATATTGCTTCACTATTTGTTTCACCCTTAGAGGTTCCTCGCATCACACACCCCCATCTAGGACACCCTTCAACCCATTTATGTCCATTCTCCATTTGATAAAACTATAGAAGTATCTAGTGTTAAAATCACCATTTACTAACCACTTCATTCTAGCCTTTTTACATCCCACCGCTTCTTGATTAATCTAAGCTTTTTAAAGTTTAGTAAGCTTGGTCTACCTTTCTTTCTTCCTTTGTAAATCCAATTTCTTAACACTGTCTCGACATATAAAGCTTCTATATTTTTTGTCAATGCCTCCACACAGTTATTTATGTTTCCAAAGATCTCTTAGTTCCAAACCTTGATATCCCCCTTCAACTTTTTTTAGTTTCTTTTTCAACACAAATACTCCACTGCCTCTTATGACACAACTTTTCCATTTTGTCTTTGTTCCATATATCTAAGCTCCAAAGGGTTTTGGACCCCAATCTCTAACCCCATTTTTCAGAACTAATGCACATTGATCAGATACCGTATGACCTAGAACATATTGCTTACATTCAACCCATTTTTCTAGCCATTCAAATGACACCATTATTCTATCTAATATACTTTTGGCAAGACCATTTGATTTATACCATGTGAATTTTCACCAAAGGGATATCTCTATTGTTATCCCTTGTAAGGTTACTTTCTCTCCTTTCCATTTGATATCTTATAGAATTAAAATCTTCTTGTAAACACTAGGTCATACTACTTAGGCCCTTCTTAGATTGCATATGTCATTCCCGGCGTGTACTTATTCGCAATCACTGTTTGCACCTTTGACATTCCCCTCTATACCCCGTACACTATAATAAAACCTTTACCATTGGTGTGGTTTTTTAACTGAAATTTCTCTTTATTCCAAATAGTTATTATTCCCCCAACGCGATTCTCAATCACATTTTCAACACATGCTATATTATTTGTACCCCACAAAGCAAAGTACGTTTCAGAACAAAATTTGTCACATTTGGTTTCCCGAATACATATTATATCAAATTTCTTTTTAAGAATAAAATTTTTACATTTTCTTAATATCCCTCATACCTCTTATATTGATACTAACTATTCTCATTAATTATACCATTTAAATCCTTGTTGCTTATCCTGAAAAAATACAATCTCTATCTTTCGATTCTTCTATTTTGCTAACTATTAGGTTATCCTCCCCTTGAAATGTAAACCCTATTTCCTTGCCTAATTCCTAAGTTTTAGATGCTTCCCCTGGTCCGTTTCTAAATAAAAAAAGACGACTATAATTCTTAACAACAGTATCATTAATAAAATTGTTAAGTTCAAGATTGTCTAACCTGATTGTCAGACACTGGTGGTTCAGCGAAAAACAATGATTGTCATCCTAGTGTATGGTTTCCCCTTAAATGGTCTTGTGTTGTTACTTTTTTCTCTAAGTTGTTTCATATTGTGAAATTTCGGGAGTTTATTTGAGTAACCTTGATTAGCTTCATCCACTCCTTTCCCCTAAACCCATCGTCCCCCAAATTTCTTGAACATTCAAGTGTTTTTCCTACATCTTTTGTAAGTTTCATCCCCTTGAAATGGGACCCAAGTAAAAAATCTTGCCTAGGGTTTGTGTTTCGACTTTCCCCCTTTCCTCTAACCAACTCTCCCATCAGGCTTGTAAAGTTATTTGGACACCGGGAAGGTTCCAAAGAACCAGATTGTTCATAGATGTCCATTTGTGGGCCTAACTGATACCCCTAATTGGCTATTTGTATTTGGGCCATATCGCTAATAAGCCCAATATCCCAGGACTCTTCCATCCCTTTTGGTTTTGTTACTTTTGTGTCCAGAAATAAAGTCCCGACATCAACGCCAAATCACCAGTAAAACATAAAATATATCATTTTCTTAATGTGTCTTAAGCTTAATACCAAAACCCAAAGGCAAAATATCACCCCAACTATCACTCACCATACATCTATAAAGGACAACGAACTCACAACGGGCCATGAACATGAATGGAACCTATTATACATATATCATCATATCTAACACTCCACCACTTATCATTTTCATCAATATACATCTCAACACATAAAACCACAACATGTTGATACCCACCTACTTATGTAGAGTTTATTATTATTAGTGTTAGAGAAAATGTCAACATAAACACATAATTGGCTACTTTCCATAAATGGGAAAATTTTCCACGCTATGCTTAAGTGAGATAACTCCAAAGAGCATAATTGGTTTTGTCTCTTCTTCACTTAAACATCATTTCCTCACTTGGGTGATCATCACTTAAGTATTCTCATAATGTTTGAGTGATATACTTTTATGTCTCCTACAACAAGTTTTAGAACATTAAATCACCATTTCACTAGTGCTTGAGCGATCTAGCTTCACTTAAGCTTTGTGATGTAGATGTATTTTCTCTAATATTCCAAAACTATTGCACCACTATCATGGTTCTCGCTTGGGTGATCACATAGGCACTTCAACATCAACCCTCTTAAAGGAGAATAACTTGATCTCTCCTCCTCCCCCCAAGCTAAAAGTATAAATTAAATTTATGTTTAAATAATTTAATTTATCTTCAGTTACGCAGTGGTCATATTAACTAAATTTAAAATTGTGATATTTAATTATTCTCTAGTTACACTTTTATTAAATTTATAATTATGTCCTTTAATTTATCTCTAGTCATGCACAAGTTGTCTTTATTAAGTTATTATTTTTTTCTTCTTATTTTATTTTATTTTTTTAATATTCTAAACATTGTCCTTTTATAATTTTAAGAAATACATACAAAATAATAATAAAAAAAGGTAAAAGTAAATATTTTTTATTTAATGAACTTGGATAAAAAGAAAGTTACTTATATGCTCTGTTATTATTTTTATACATTTTGTATCTATTTGGATGGTGTGTACAAATTATTTATCAAGACAAATATGACGTATCTTAATAGTCATCATGTTATGTGATACTTGAAATGTCAAAAAGTATGTAAGTTGAGAAAGAGTCACACATTTCATTGCAATAAGTTGAGATCATGTTAATGTATGAATGTTAGTATTTGACAATTCATAGTTTATTACACTGCATGATGTAAGACAAAGATCATGGTTAGGTTTAAAGAAGTATTTACCAAGTAAGTGAATATCTGGATAGTTCAAGATAGACTAAAATATTCATAGACCAAGCTTGGAACTATCCCATACCTATTCAACATTGTCAAGGTTAGATAGTGAGTATATATGTCTTTTGTGGGATGATAAAAGCTTGATATTATCAAGAAAAAACAATTATAATTGTATGCAAATATTTTTAATGAGAAATACTTAACAACCTAATCATTTCCTAAATAAATTTTGATGTTCATAATGGATCATCAAAAGTGAAATATGGATTCATGTGTTTGATAAAGTGAAAATGAGTATTATAGTTTCAGGTCAAATCTTATGCCTATATTATCTAATATTGAATGTTAAATTTATAGATTTTATGGTTTAATATGATCTAATAAACGTAAGAGTCAATTTTATGAATTTGATCACTCATGGAACACCTCTAATAAGATAAACCCTTATAGAAACCCGGTCACCTACCATAAACTCTATTGATATTTTTTGTCTGACTTAAATATGACTTGTGTTTGTTTAGATAAGTCCCATATAATCCTATAATCCGGTATTACTTAGACTTTCTTAGTAAATTTTTTTATCAAACAAAGTCACATCTGATGTCATCTTGATACTTTATTAATTTTTTTATTATTTATCAATTTAAAATATATTTTTAAATAAAACTCAATCTCACGAAATTATTTAAACAAACCTTAATTTAGTATAAATTGTATTTTGGATGATTTTGTAAGATACTAATGTCAATTTTTTGAAAAATAATCTAAAAATACATTTCCCATAATTTTAGTTGAAAATTTAAATTACTCTACACCCATTATTATTTATAAAAAATAAAATTAACTTCACAGAAACCCAAGATATTAGTTAATTCCAGTAAATTTTAGTAATTTATTAGAAATATTTTTGTTAAACTATTTGCAAGTAGCATGCGGCAGAAAAGGGAAACACGCGACGAGGAGCGCGAGTGGGTGGAATCTGAGGGTGGGCCTGCACCTTGCGACAACCCTAGCAAGTGAGTGTGTCTTAGAGAAGGGAGAGCCACTCGACTTCCATCTTCATCTCACGACACGTGCCCAGACGATGTGGTGGACCACTCTTCTTTTTCGCAAAGTCGCGCACGTGGGGCACCCTGGGACCCACCTCACTTCTCCAATGAGTGCGTTTCAAAATCCCACCACGTGGCTTCATCTCAACCGTTCTTTTTCTTCGTAAAGCAAAACAAACAAGATAAGGAATATGTTAACCTGCACGTGCCTCTATTGCCCACTTTTCCCTCCAGCACTTTTGACCCTTCGATCCAACTTCTAACCTTCCCTCCTTTGCTTTATCTTTCGGTTCATTATATTGCCAACGCTCCATCAACCTCACCAACAATACTAATTTAGTGCATGCTATTATTGTACTCAACATCAAACTAATTCTATTAAATTATCTTAAATAAATTTACAAGATCTTTTTTTTATTTCTATTTAATTTAATTAATTAATTGATTAATTGTATTCTTCTTTATATCTTCCAACTTTTATCATTTTACAATGCAATATTATTACCATTTTTTAAATATAAAATTCATACTATATAAATCATATCAAATAATGAATTTAACGCACAAAAAGGAAGATAAGTATAACTATTTATTTATAATAATTTTATTAAGACGAAATTTTAATAACTTTTCATTATTCCTCGCTGGCTTAATACATAAAAAGTGTATACAAATTAATAAGGAAATTTAAAATGAAAAAAATAGTTAATCTTGGATTGTCCCATTTTCAATCTACACAAAATTATCACGCCAAGCTGACTCATTTCACGGTAATGAGTTGAAATATTCATTTAATCTTGTTTTTAAAGATTGACTGAATGAAAGAAAAACAAAAACAAAAAATATTCTCAAAGAAAATAATTTTAACATTATAAAATAAATTATTAAATAAAATTTAATTTAAAAATAAAAAATAATTAGTCATTAAATTAACTAAATTAGATACTATTTTAGAGATTAAAAATATTGTTGTTATCTAAATTCGTTTATATTATCAGTATCTAAATTCGTTTATATTATTAATAAATAGTTTCTAAATTAGTATATAATTAAATATCAATTAATTAGATTTTAAAGTTGATAACTAGAATCTTGGTAGTTAATTATATACCAATTTAGAAACTATTTATTAATAATATAAATTACTTTAGATATTAATAATTTTTTTAATCTCTAAAATAGTATCTAATATAGTTAATAAAGTGACTAATTATTTTTTACTAAAATTAGTCTTTATTTAATAATTTTCTAGTAGGATAAGGTGTTACACATGAAAAAATATTAAATAGGAATCAAATTTTAGAGATTGAAAAAATAATTAGTTGTTATGTTGATTAAATTGGATACTATTTCATACACTTAAACCATTATTGATATCTAAATTAATTTCTATTATTGATAAATGGTTTCAAAATCAATATATAATGAGTTACCAATTATTTTGTAGTCTAAAGTTGGTAGTCAAAACCTAGGTACCTAATTAGATATCAAATTAGAAACTATTTATCAATAATAAAACCTAATTTAGATATCATTAATTTATTTAGTCTTTAAAATAATATCTAATTTATTTAATAAAACAACTAATTATATTTTTATCTTTAAAATTAATTTTTATTTAATAATTTTCTCGTGTTAAACACACTATTTTTATACTAAAATAATATAGATATCTAAAAGATAATACAAGGTTTCTTTCTTTTAATTATTGAAAAAATGTTGACTTGATAGATAAAAAATTATGATTTATCATAAAAAATTAATGAGCAAAAATATCTAGAAGGAAATGATTTGATGAATTTAAATCCAATTCAAAAGTGATTATATGACAAATCAGACCTATTTGTCACTTCAGTTACAAAAATCAATGTAAAGATTACAAAGTTAGAAAAATGGATTAATGATATATGAATATATATTTAATTACATTAAAAATTAAAGTATTTTCTATCAAAATTTTAATTAAAAAAGTAAGTAAGATTATATAATATTCATAGTTTCAAAATAATATTTTAGAAGAATATTTAAGTATTTATTGTTGAGACGTGTTTTAGCAAATTTACATTGAAATTTTTGTTGTTGGGTGGTCAGCAAACGTAGTGAAAGCAGTAAAAATACCATATTAAAAGTGTAGACTCTGATTTTATATATATATATATATATATATATATATATATATATATATTAAAATTATACCATAAGAAAGGCGTGAGAAGGTTGACTCATAACAAAGATACAATTATTATTATGATCACTTTAGTTGGTTGGGTCTTACTTATTGTTGGCTAATAATTAGCTCATCCCATTAGTACGAAATAGAAATTTTATAATGAGATATTATGTCGTCTATTTTAAAACTAGGAAAATTTATATGGTATTATTATTTAGTTAAGGTTTATAAAATTGGTTTCTATTAAATAATATTTTAATAATAAATCTTGTAAGATATTGTCGTCGCAACACTTTAGTAGAATTTTATATATATATATATTAATATTTAAATTGAAACTAAAATTTATATTTTAGTTAATAAATTAAGTTTGAAATATAAAATTAATATTGAAGATATTTCAATTGGAAGGGACTCCAAATTAGACATGGAAATATACTTCAAATACGAATATAGTTTTATTGTTATTTTTTGTTGTGATTTAATATTGTTGATTGTTATATGTTGAATGATTTGGTGTTGGGTTTGGGTGTTCGAATCTCAACAATGTGTGCTTTGTCATATATATAATTGAGTGAATCTTAGTTTTTCTATTTGAGATTTAATATAAAGATTGAAGTCTACCTCCAATTTTAATTATTCAAATGTTTTCTTAAAAGGAGGTTGTAATAATAATCATTATATTGAAACTTGAATGGTCAGTTTGGACATTTTAGAAAGATTAAATATTATTTCATAGTTCATTAGTATGTATAATTAATAATATTATGTATATTTTATAAAATTTTGATTCATTGCATTTTGTATTAATCTTTTGGTCATATTTAGTTGTGGTTGACTTAATGTCACAACTTTCATTTAGTGGTATCTGAAGACCAATACAAAATGCTGCCAATTTTTTTGTGAAGTATAATAATGTGGATTAAAATTTATGTACTAATGAAGTATAAACAAGTGAATCTTCTTAAATGGGATAAGGTCACATATTTTTAAAAGAACGAGAGATATTGATGGATAAACCAAGTTTTTATGTTACGTAATAATGAATTGAAGTTGGATGAATACAAGTCGAATAATTGATGTGTATGAAAATGTCGTTGAAGATTTTCTATAATTTTCTCAACTAAATGGGGAAGATATTATTATCCCTATGTTAATTGTTTGAATAATAAACGACTACAAATTCAGTTCATACATGAACATCTTCTTTGTGACAATATCTTGAAGAGTTATACAATATGGGTTTGGCATGGTGAAGTTGTTGATCTTCCAATTATATCTCAATGCCAACAATCAAACATACATTGTGAAGATCATATGGAGGACATGATTTATAATATTAGACAAGATAGTTTTCAACAAGCACATGTCTATAATTCATTGAAAGATGATTCAAAAAAATATTTGCATCTCGATTGTACAAGTTTCACATGTTTGTCAACAATATTAAGATTAATTAATATCAAGGAAAGAAATAGGTATATTGGTAAAATCTTCAATGAATTGGTTGAGTTGTTGCATGAAATGCTTCCTGAAGGTAATTGTTGACCTGTCACTATGAGGCAAATAAGATATTATGTCTGATGAGTATTAAAATTAATTAATATTAAGGAAAGAAATAGGTGGACTGGTAAAAGCTTCATTGAATTGGTCGAGTTGTTGCATGAAATGCTTCCTGAAGGTACTTGTTGACCTGCCACTATGAGGTGAATAAGATATTACGTCTGATGAGTATGGAGTACCAAAAAATACATGCATGTCCCAATGATTGAATATTGTATGGAAAAAGGGTTTGAAGCATTGTATAAGTGTCCAAGATGCGGGGTATCATGATACCAAGTGAAATATGATATGATGATGGAAATAACATGAAAAAGGACCTTCCTGTAAAAGTATTATGGTATCTTTCAGTCCACTCGTGATTTAAATGTTTATTTGCTAATACTAACAATGCAGAAAACCTTACGTGACATGTAAATGGAAGAAAATATGATGGGTTGTTACCACATGTATTTGATTTAACATAATGGAAGAAAATTGATTGTTTGTATCCTAAGTTTGGGAGTGATCCAAGGAATCTTAGACTTAGTCTTGCAACTGATGGAATGAATGCTTACAGTAACTTAACTAGAAAACATAGTTTGTGACCCATTTTGGTGATCATTTATAATTTTTTGTATTTGTTGTGTATGAAGAGGAAATATATGATTTTGTCTATGATGATTTCAGGACCAGAAATCCTGAAAATAACATAGATGTTTATTTATGCTCGTTGATAGAAGACCTGAGGTTTTTATAAGATGAAGGAGTTTAGGTATTTGATGCATATTAAGAACATAGTTTACCATCAACTAAAACATAGGAGGAAGACATCTTACATTGGGTATCATAGGTTTTTGAAATGTAATCATCCTTATCGTAGGTGAAAATTGATTTTCAATAGATGCGAGAAGGACAAAATTACACCTCCACCCTTAATTAGTGAGTGTGTGTACAATTGGGTGTGCCAAGTCGAAGTAATTTTTGGGAAAACACAAAAGAAAAATATTTTTAAAAACATATGGAAAAATAAATCGATATTCTTTGAACTCCCGTATTGATCCAAGTTAAATGTTAGAAATTGCATAAATGTAATGTATATAGAAAAGAATGTTTATGATAACATAATTGACACATTGCTAAATATTAAAGGAAAGAAAAAGGATGAAATGCACGTAAAGATCTGGTTGAGATGAGTGTTCATTTCGAATTACAACCACAACCTTATGTTAAAAGAACATATTTGCCCCCAACATGTCATACTTTGTCAAAATTTTAAAAAGATAAGTTTTTGTGAGTGCCTACGGGTAGTGAAAGTACCACAACAATATTCTTCAAATATTAAGAGTCTTATATCAATGGAAAATTTGAAACCTCTAGGCTTAAAATCTCATGATTGTTATGTTCTCATGCAAGACCTTCTCCTAGTGGCTATTTGTGGCATTTTATAAAAAAAAATGTTAGACAAGTCATCACTCTTCTTTACATATTCTTCAATGCTATTTGTAGAAAAATAATTCATCCTAACAAGTTGGATGACTTAGAAAATGAAGTTGTCATTATCTTGTGTCAACTAGAGATGAATTTTCCTCCTTCATTTTTTGATATCATGGGTCCATTTAATAATTCATTTAGTAAGGGAAATTAGACTATGTAGTCCTGTGTTTTTATGATGGATATACTCGATTGAGCGATGCATACAGATATTGAAAGGGTGTATGATGAATCCATATCGTCCAGAAACATTTATTGTTGAGAAGTACATTATCGAGGAAGAAATTGAGTTTTGTACAATGTATATGTCAAAAGTAAAAATTGTAAGTGTTCCAAAGTCTCAACATAAAGAAATGAATGAAGGTAAAGGAACACAAGGTGTAAAGGGTGGTTCAAAAAGAACATGAAGTTCTCCAAGGACATTTGCATATATTGAACAATATTGATGATGTTCTTCCTTACATAGATGCACACAAAATATTGTTGACGTCAATGACCTTGTGCAAATGAAAAATAGTTGTTGGCTGAGCATAATAAGCCTTTTTGAAATGGTTTAAAGATAAAATTGGTCAAGAAATGGTTAGCACAATAACCTAACTTTGATGTCATAATAAGGATTGAATATAATATTAATATGTTGTCTTTTTATACAAAGACTAAATATGACAAAAGTATTATGTAAAATAACGGTGTTACCCTTGAGGTAGAGTCTATGCACTTTACTAGTTCAAAAGATAACAATCATGTGATGGCTATTGTAAGTTACTTTAGAGTCATTGAAGAAATTTGGGAGGTTGATTACGTCAAATTTGGAGTGTCTATATTTAAATGTAAATGGGTTGATTGTATATAAGGAGTGTATGCTAATGACTTGGGTTTTACTTTGCTTACAAAAGTACCTTATAAAGAAGATCTTTTCATCATGACTTACAAAGAAAAATAAGTATTTTATGTGAAAGATCCTTCTAATGAAAAGTAGTTAATTGTCTTCCAAGGAAGAGTTGAACATGATGTTGATCACCATGATGAATCAATAGCCCAATTTATAAGTAATCATTCATTCTCAAGACAAATACCTCCTTTAAATGGGGTAAATGATATCAATGAATTGCATGCTACACATAATAATGAAGGAACATGGGAAAACATTCCACACTTCCACAATAGTAATAAGTTATGTTCATTTTTTAGTTTTTCATTTTAATACTAACATTGGTTTTATTTAATTTAAATATCGTGCTTAAAGGTATTTTTCTTTTTTACAAGTCACATGGTTGAGTCATCAAAGAAGACCAGAGAACCTACACGACTACGACATCTTGCAATTAGACATTTAGGTAATGCTAGAGTTTCAATCGATATAGACATTCAGACTAGCATGACATTATACCCTATTCATGCTCAATTTGTTAATTATTTGGGTATCCTATCTCGATCAAAGATGTCTAATTTCGTACCTGACTGAGATCATGTAACAGAATAAAAAAATTTTATTCGGCAGAATATTTGTGTAAATTATTTATTTTAAGGTTATGTAATTTTAGTATTGAAAATGTTGAGTGTTTAATGAAGTGTAATGCACTCAATTTATTTTATTTTTTAGATAAATTTGAGTTTGAGAGTTCCAATTTCATTCAGAACAAGATACTATCATCAATAACTACAAAATAAAGGCAATTCAAGACGAATTTGACAAGTTTTTACATCAAAGAAAAATACAAGAACAAGTCCCCTTGTGAGAAATATGATATAAATGAAGAGACATATAAAAAATTTGTCCAGATGTGATAGGATCTATCATGCCAGATTGTTTCTAGTTTACACCACAACTTTATTGAATCATATAATGAAAATTTACAAATTATCTATATTATTTATTTGCAAGAAAAGAGTAAGAAAACTCAAGACATCCAACAGAAAAATGTTACCCCTCATAGATTGTCTCATGGAGGATATGATTTGTAGGAAATTAAATTAATGGAAGAGAAGTTAAAGAGATTGAAATAAAAATCTTATGTTGAAAAAGTTATTTGTCCTCCATCCCTTCTTAATTGACATGAGAAATGAAAGTTGTTTAGAACTAAAATAGAGGAGAAATGACACTTGAGAAAGCAATAGAGATTGTTCAGCGTATTGTAAATTCATAATAATTTGAAAATATTGTCTTAATTTTTTAGTTATATATTTCATGTGTATTATGATTAAAAATTTGTATTATTGTTTAGTGGATGCCACAAAGCTCATAGGAAAATTTTGTTTCCTAAGATTGAAATGACATATTCATAGTCGCTATTGGCACTGAATATCACCATCGTCGTATGTGTATTAGTGTGGGTGTGCAACAATACTTTGGATTAACTCTTGCACCAACTCTTCTACATGATTTATGGCTTAGGAGATAATGGAATAACTAGTTACATAATTTATATAGAGACTAACACCACAATTAACTAAACATGATGTTTTTGAAATTATTCAGGGTAATCAAATGGTTAACATTGCAATCATTCAACTACGAATGATGTGAGTGTTGATTTTGGCTTAATCCCAAGTCCCACATCGGTGGGTTCATTGTTTGGGAAGGAGGTTTGAGGGTTATAAATTAAACTCTCCTCCTTCACTGTTATATATCCCAATTTGTAATATCTTCTCCCATAATAATAAAAGTGGGCTATTTTTGTTGTGCTCGGAGATTAGGCTAAATTGGCCGAACTCCGTTAACAATTTTCTGGTGTGTTTTTCCTCTTTATCTCTTTTATTATTCCGCTCTGTTTATTCAATATTGTTTGTCGAGTAGCTCTGTTAGGGTTCTGTTTTAGTGGGAAAATTACCCGTTTTTCCCAACAAGTGGTATCAAGAGCTGAAGGTTCGCCCTTGGGTTGTTTGAAATTATTTGTAATATTGAATATTATATTTTGAGTTTGTAATGGAAAATCAAGAAGAAGAAGCGAAGGAGGTATCCAGAGTGTCGGGCTCCTCGTCATCATGGTCGAGGCTCCCGATGTCCACTTTGAAATTGACGGTGGAAATATTTGATGGCACTGGACATTTTGGCATGTGGCAAGGAGAGGTCTTGGACTCTCTTTTTCAGCAGGGTCTTGATATTGCTATTGAAGGAGAGAAACCAAAAGAGGTAGAGGAGAAAGACTGTCCAAAACTGCAGAAGAAAGGGAAGGCTCTGCAAGATGCAAATTTTGCAGAATGCAAAAGTGATGTGGAATCAAATATCTCTTTAATTGTCTCGCTTTCAGCATCATCGTATCCAGATGAATGGATATTGGATTCAGGTTGTACCTATCATATGTGTCCCATTCGGGAATGGTTCTTTGAATTTCAAGAACTTGATGGCGGGGTTGTTTACATGGGTAATGATAATCCATGTAAGACAGCTGGGATAGGTTCAATCAAGTTGCGGAATCATGATGGATCCACCAGAATTTTGCAGGATGTACGGTACGTGCCAAAGTTGAAGAAGAATCTCATCTCATTGGGGGCTTTAGAATCTAAAGGCCTAGTTGTGACGATGCGAGATGGAATTCTTAAAGCAACTTCAGGAGCACTGGTGATGTTGAAAGGCGTGAGGAAGAACAATTTGTATTACTATCAAGGTAGTGGGGACAGTAGCGACAACAACTTCTAGCTCTAAGAAGGATGCTGAGGCAACGAAGTTGTGGCATATGAGGTTGGGACATGCTGGAGAGAAATCCTTGCAAATTCTTACCAAGCAGGGACTGTTGAAAGGTACGAAGGCTTGCAAACTTGAATTTTGTGAGCATTGTGTTCTGGGAAAACAACGAAGAGTGAAGTTTGGCACTGCAATTCACAATATCAAGGGTATTCTGGATTATGTGCATTCAGATGTGTGGGGACCTGCCAAGACTCCGTCAATCGGAGGTAGGCATTATTTTGTCACTTTTGTGGATGATTTTTCCAGGAGAGTTTGGGTGTTTACTATGAAGAACAAAAATGATGTGCTTGAAATTTTCCTTAAGTTGAAAGCTCAAGTTGAAAACCAGACAGGAAGGAAGATTAAGGTTCTCCGAACAGACAATGGAGGAGAATACAAGAGTGATCCGTTCCTGAAGGTATGCCAAGATTGTGGCATAGTTCGACACTTCATTGTTAGAAAAACACCACAGCAGAATGGGGTGTCAGAGCGTATGAACAAGACACTTGTGGAGAAAGTTCGTTGTATGCTATCTAATGCTGAGTTAGGCAGAGAGTTTTGGGCTAAGGCTGTGACATACGCTCAACATCTCGTCAATCATTTGCCATCGTCTACTATAGATGGAAAAACCCCATTAGAGGTATGGTCTGGAAAACCTGCAACTGATTATGATTATTTGCATGTTTTTGGTTCTATTGCATATTATCATGTGACTGAATCAAAGTTGGATCCACGGGCAAAGAAGGCTCTTTTCATGGGCTTTAGTCCTAGAGTGAAGGGATACCGTTTGTGGTGTCTAGAGGCAAAGAAGACAATTATCAACAGGGATGTTACCTTTGATGAATTTTCCATGTTAAAGAAGGTAAATCCAGAAGAAGCTGATAGTACTCCGCAACAGGTGGAGTGTGCCCGGAAGCAGGTGAAGTTTGAGCAGACAGTGGTGATCCCACCACGAAATATCACAAGTGACTTTCCTTTGGCAGAAGAAGAGTCAGATGAGGAAGAAGTTCCTACCCAAGAATCTCAACAACAATCAGCGCCAATTGCAGTTAGAAGACAGAGACGAGATATTCAGAAGCCTGCTCGTTTCATGGATATGGTTGCCTATGCACTTCCAGTTGTTAATGACATTCCATCCACTTACCCAGAAGCCATTCTGAGTTCAGAGAGTGGTAATTGGGCAGGTGCGATGGAAGAGGAAATGCAGTCTTTGAAGAAGAACAAGACGTGGAAGCTGGCACAATTACCAAAAGGTAAGAAGGCAATTGGGTGCAAATGAGTATTTGCAAAGAAAGAAGGATTTCCTAATAAAGAAGATGTTCGCTACAAGGAAAGGTTGGTTGCTAAAGGCTTTGCTCAGAGGGAGGGAATTGATTATAATGAGGTATTTTCTCTAGTTGTTAAACATTCCTCCATTCGAATTTTGTTGGCCTTGGTAGCACAATTGAATTTGAAGCTTGCTCAACTTGATGTAAAGACCACGTTCGCGTTCCTACACGGTGATTTGAAGGAGGAAATCTATATGACTCAACCAGAAGGATACAAGGTTGATGGTAAAGAAGATTGAGTTTGTAAACTTAGTAAATCGTTGTACGGACTGAAACAATCTCCGAGACAGTGGTACAAACGATTTGATAAGTTCATGAAGGATCAGAAGTACAAGAGAAGCAAATATGATCACTGTGTGTATTTGCGCAGACTTGAAGATGGTTCCTACTTTTACTTACTCTTATATGTTGAAGATATGCTGATTGCAGCAAAGAGCCAAGTTGAGATTGACAGGTTAAAGGCTCAGTTGAGTAAAGAGTTTGAGATGAAGGATTTCGGGGAAGCCAAGAAGATTCTCGGCATGGAGATAAACAGGGACAGGGAGAGGGGAAAACTTTAGCTGTCACAGAAGCAGTATTTGCAGAAGGTACTACAACGTTTTGGTATACACGAAGATACAAAACCTGTAAGTACCCTACTTGCTCCTCATTTGAAATTGAGTAGTCGTTTATCTCCGACGACTGATGAAGAACGAGAATACATGGCAAAAGTTCCATATGCAAATGCAGTTGGAAGCTTGATGTATGCAATGATGTGTACGAGACCAGATATTTCACAGGCTGTGAGTGTTGTTAGCAGGTACATGCATGATCCGGGCAAGGGTCATTGGCAAGCTGTGAGATGGATTCTACGGTACCTCCAAAATACCTTAGATGTTGGATTGGCATTTGAGCAAGATGAATCACTTGGTCAATGCATAGTTGGATATTGTGATTCTGATTATGCAGGTGATTTGGATAAGCGACGGTCTACAACTGGCTATTTGTTCACTTTAGCAAAAGCGCCAGTTAGTTGGAAGTCTACCTTGCAGTCTACAGTGGCTTTGTCTACGACAGAGGCAGAGTATATGGCGATTACAGAGGCTATGAAGGAAGCAATTTGGCTTCATGGGTTGCTTAAAGACTTGGGAGTTGGTCAGAAACAACTTGAGTTATATTCTGACAGTCAGAGTGCTATTCATTTAGCAAAGAATCAAGTCTTTCATGCACGGACGAAGCACATTGATGTTCGCTATCACTTTGTGCGTGAGATTCTCGAAGAAGAGGAGATTGTTCTCCAGAAGATTCACACTACGGAGAATTCTGCAGATATGCTCACCAAGGTGGTTACAAGGGCCAAGTTTGAATATTGTTTAAACTTGGTTAATATCTTGCACATTTGAAGTTGGCGCCCGGAGGCGCAAATTCGAAACACTACAAAAGTTTGTTTTTGTTATGTTTTGAGAAGATTTGTTTTAGGTGGGACTTGAAATTAAGCCAAGGTGGAGATTTGTTGATTTTGGCTTAATCCCAAGTCCCACATCGGTGGATTCATTGTTTGGGAAGGAGGTTTGAGGGTTATAAATTAAACTCTCCTCCTTCACTGTTATATATCCCAATTTGTAATATCTTCTCCCATAATAATAAAAGTGAGTTGTTTTTGCTGTGCTCGGAGATTAGGCTAAATTGGCCGAACTCCGTTAACAATTTTCTGGTGTGTTTTTCCTCTTTATCTCTTTTATTATTCCGCTCTGTTTATTCAATATTATTTGTCGGGTAACTTTGTTAGGGTTCTGTTTTAGTGGGAAAATTACCCGTTTTTCCCAACAGTGAGTACACTTTAAATCTATATATTATTTATTGAACTTATGTTTCATGATATCAACCATTGTCATTGATATTATAATGTAAGTATATAAATCAATTAATTATTAATATGGGGAATGTTAAAATTTATGGTTTCGTTGAGCCTCAATATTTCTAAAAGTTTAACAATCTCAAAAGAAGATTTACATGACGTCTTTTATTAATGTGTAACTAAAGCTCACTACATTTACATGTTATATAATTAAAGTAACACCACTAATTAATTAATTAATTTTAGGTCTCATTAACAGTTGACGCTTATTTGTCCCACCGACAATACTGTTGTGTGATTTTGTTCATTACGTAGAAAACCAAGTGTAGACTTGAAACCTGTAGTGTATGTTCTGATTACAAAATTGTATGTTATTATAGTTTATATAATGTATTGTAAATTACTAATGACCTTTTTTAGTGTCATTTACGTCTACAATGTCCTAGACAGTATATTCACTTCATTGTCACATAATCTACGTCGGGTTTATCCTAAGATATTTAGTTCTTAATTGAAACTATTAATTTTTTTTATCTTTTAAATAAATTAACTTCATTGTATTTCATATATTAGGGCAGTAGGCAACAAATAAATTTTGAATGTGACTATTATGTCATGTATTGGATATGGACTATAGTCCATGTCAACATTAATTTTTTTATTCTTCAGAGCACGTATTAAAACACTTTAATATTATGAGAAAACCAATTAGAGATTTTTCATATATGCTATTATAAAGATTAACATTTATTTCATATTTCATCCTTTTGCATATGTCAAGTAATTGGGGAATAGACATAATTATAGAAATTAAGCATGAATCGACAAAATACATCTTACAAATTAAAAATTAGTACACACTAATATACATTGTATTCAGAATTATGTGTGGTTGTTAGACATTAGTTTACTTTTCATAAACTTTTCATTTATGGTTAGTTAAGTTTTAATTTTTACATTTAAGCATTTATAAGCTTAACTTTATTTTTGAATTTTTTTATTATGCATAAGTTTTGATAAGTACATAAATTTATTTATTTGGTAATCTAATATGTTTGTGGTCGGACAATTACAGGTTGGGGAAATCAATAAATATAAGACATTTAAAAAAATGAGATATATTATATTCATTAATACAAAAATGGAGGTAATTTGCATCCCTCAACATGACTTTTTTTTTTTTTTTTCATAAGCAAGGGATATTCATCAATTCTTGCACTAATCATGTAATATGTTCCATTTTTTTTTTCTTTTTTTTTCCTTTCTAATACATTTCTTTCTAAAGTGATTTGTATTTAAAATGGATATAATATTTGTAGCTAATATATGAATTGTTAGTCAATGTACAATGTATATGACTTTTTTATAACATCGAATACTAAATCAATGTAATAACAAGTAAACAACCGTGTAAAATATATTTTTTTAGAGTGCTTATGTATGTTATATATTTAAGATGGTTGGTTAACTTAAATAAATAACTTTTTTTTCAGAAAATTAAGTTATATTTTATAATCCTAATTATAGAATGAAATGTATGTGTTTCATTAATCTATTTTAAAAAAATATTTTTTCTCTTAATTTATTGAAAATTCTTTTTGAAGAAAAACATTCTACTAAAACAATCAAATCTAAATACGCACAAAGTATAAGTATAAGTAATCGATTGACTCAATCTAAATCTCATTTTAAATTAAACATTTTGGTCTCTCGTCAATTTTTTTATTAAGAAAAATATTTTTGTTTAGCTTATAAGATACTATACAAAATAATACTGGGTTGTGACCTATGCGTCGTAATTTATAGGAATAGAAGAATAAATGGTCAAATTCTTAATTACGATATTCTGTCTCATTTTTAATTAAACATTATACTTAACCAATAAGTTTGACATTTCTATATCTTTAATATTTTGACAGTTTATTCTTCTATTTTTACATCTTATATCATCATATTATTAACACATTAATATTTATATTATCCACATTAACGATATATCAATTCATTCATTATTCACTATAAAAAAAAATTATTTTTAACAGAAATTATATTTGGGGTTACCAATAGTTTTAAACACGTTAAGTGCGTTACACGCGATTTGCTTTTCCTCTGAAAAATTCAGTGTCGCTAACTGATTACTGACGTTACCGGCGGTTTGATAACCCCCTCTATTCCCAGCGGTTTGAAAACTCTCGCTATTCCCGACAGTTTGAAAACCTCCGTTATTCCCGACAGAAAGAGAACAGTGTGACAACTTACGAAAAACAGTCTCCCTATACTCCATTACACAAAACAGTCTCCCTCTAGAAGAGAAATAAGAACTGAAATAACTTACCGAACATGAATGCAATGCCCACATTTATACCCTTAAAAACAAAATGCATACATTTTAAAAAAATATCCAGAACAATTATAAGAAAAACAAAGCTCGGGGACGAAGAACACATTATCGAACCAAAAAACTAAAAACATTACAATGAGAGAAGAGCGATACCTGAGACTAATTAGAGACACTGTTCCAAGAGTTGTATTCGATCCTTGAGCAGAAGCCCGAGGCACGAACGTGCAAAACGCACCGAAACTTTGGAAATGAGAAATGGAGAAGATGAACCAAATTTGAAAAATCAAATAGAGAAAAACGAAAAATGAATACCAAATATAACAAAAGCAGAGTGAGAAATGAAGCTTCAATTCAGAGGGAAGAACGAAGAAGTTGAAGATGATTTTCTAGGACTAAAACATAGTGAGAAATGAAACTTCAGAGGGAAGAACAAAGAGGTTGAAGATGATTTTCTAGAGTTGAGAAATGTGTAAAAATGTGAGAGAGCTGAACTTTCGAAGACTGATTCACCTGTTTGCTAACCTACTTGTCGGCTACCCGCACTTTGTAACCAAAATAGGGCTCTGGAGTTCATACCACCCGGTGGTTCATCAGAAGTCAGGAAGGCAGCGCCTAAACTAGTCGGACTTGCTTGAATCAATATGCTTATCAGACTTCTCTGCTTAGTCAATTGGTTTTGTTGCAGGCTCTTCCCCCGACCTAGTAGTGGAGCTTGACCCTTACCCTACGCTGATTGAGATCTTTCCTTATGTAGTATAGGTCAATTTTACTCTTGAGAGAATACCTGATTCATCTGAACTTCAACCAGAAAGATGAGAAGTGTGCCACGAATAAAACACGGAAAATTGAAAAATAAGATTTTTTTTTAATTATTTTAGTAAAACTATACGGACTTATCAAAAGTTTAAAAAATCCGATGTACTAGTGAATGTTTTTATAACCTCTTCTAAAAAAATCTCTCCTAAAACTATTTTTTTTAGTGATTCTTATATAATAACACTAAATTATAATCTACATTTAAACTTAGTTACTAATTTTAAAGACTGATTTAATAATTAGTTCAAAATTTTATTAAATTTCATTATAATATAATTTGAAGATTAATCCTTAATTTTTGAAATAATTTTTAACTTAGAACTTTTGAAATAATTTTAATATAAGAAATACTAATGATTTTCTAACAGTGCAACCTATGAGATGAGATGAGAAAAATAATTGAAACAAATATAAAAGCTGTCTCTATAATTTAATAAAAAAAATCATAAAAAAATATAATGGTCTTTGTAATCAAATTTAGTTTCTAAGAGTTGATGATATATAAAAAAGATATTAACACTCTACAACATAACGATTACCTTCATAAAAATGAACAAATTTAATATAATTTAAAAAATATTTGTTTTACACTTTAAATCAAACAAAGTTATATAAAATATTAAATTATTCTTCACGTAAATAATTTTTTAAAATATTTATAAAAGTATTTATTTGGATGATTGATTTTGTTTCTATGTATTTACATTCATAGTTAAAAATCAAAAATTTTGACCAAAATATTTTGATTATTTATTTTCTTCAATAGTATATTGTATTAAATATTTATCCAAATAGCATACTGTCAAACAATTAACCAAATAAAATTGCTTACTTCAGCAGTTCATAGTTTTGTTTCTATTTTGAACTTGATTTTATATTTTATTTAAAAAATGAAGAAAAGATAATTCGTAATTTTAAGATTTTAGGTATAATTATTTAAAAACTTGGTTTGGAAAATAATTTCTTAAAAACTATTTTTGAAAAATAATTATATAAATTATAATAATTTAGAAAAATAATTATTTACAAAAACACACACACATACATATATATATATATATATATATATTAAGCCATAATTACTTTAAAAAATATGTAAATAAGAAAATTTGTTTACAAAATTAACATTTATAAATTTTGAAAGAATTTATTTTTTAAATTTGGGTTTAAAATTTTTATAAAAAATGAAAGTATTTTTTAAAAAATAGTTGAAATGTTTTATATAATTTAAATTATTTATTTTTTCATAATAAATATAATAATTAAAATATTTAATAATGTAATAACTGTTTTTGTAAATAATTCAAAGAAAAAATAATTTATTAATTTTATGCATTAATGTAAGCAAATTTTAAAATTGTATAAATAAAAAAATTGAAAACTAATTTAGAATATTTTTTAATATAGGATTTTTTTTTAAATTTTTTTACATTTATATCTACTTAATCGGTATTTTATTTATAAATAAGTAGCTATTATATTATATATATTTTAATTCAATAAAAAACTAAACTATCAGTTATCTAAATATTTACTTTTCTAACAATTTTTTTTTCACATTTTTAATTTTTCAAATAATTAGTTCTTAAAATAATTACTTTTTTAGATAATTATTTTTTAAATTATAATAATTTTTAATAATAATTTATTAATATAATTGTTTTTCTAAATTATTATTTTAATATATTTATTTTTCTAAAATATTATTCCTGAATATAAGTAATTTTCTAAACTTGTATTTTTTTTAAATATATATGTTTTGTAACGGTCGGTAATGGACAAGTTAGTCATTTAGTCTCGGTGACGGGTCGTCCATGTCAAAGCACACTTCAAGACAATTAATAAATGACAACAACGACAGTAATTTGAGTACTTTGTGAGTCATAATCACGTTCCAGATTATGTGCGAAATATCTTCGAGAAATTAGGTAAATAGTTAGTAACTTAAATCTTCAGATATACTAACATACCTGTGTACCAATATATCCCTATAAATTAAAGATCATGATACACATCATTGAACAACCGATATTCAGCCCATCACAATAAAGATCCATGACCAACACTATAAACAAACTTTTCCCATATGTAAAGTACACTTTAATCAATTTACAATACCACTCTTTACACATAGTGCTTACTTGATCTTCAGATTACCTTTTCAGGTCAACCCCGACCGAGCACCAACAATTGAGGAAAAAGACTTGAAGGAAGAAACAAGGAGATCACCGACACATTAGCAATTGTACAACCAGTTCCAGGTACTATATAGACTCACTTTACCTATACAAGTACATGTTTCTAAAATTATTTTCATTTTTTTTAGATAATACTTTTTATTTTAAATTTTTCTTTCCTTAATATTTAAATAAATAAAAAATAAAAATTAAACCGAACTTTGAAATATAAACCGTACTATTTAAGTAATTATTTGACTCATTTGTTGCTAAATATTTGATAGAGCATACCATTTTGGTCGAAATATTTATAAAAGTATTTCTTTGAATCTCACAATAAATAATTTTATTTTTAAGTATTTCCATTGAAAATCAATGCTACATAGCTGTTTTTTTTTTAAAATATGTTTGTTCACATGTTTAAATAATTTGAAGTTTTAATTAGTTTAATGAGCATTCTTATATTGAAATGTTTGATTATGAAGAAAATTCAAGACTCAATATAATATTTAATAATTTTTAAATTATCTTAAATAAAAATTTAATTATTAAGTAAGTCTAAGATTTAATATAATAGCAAATAATTTTTAAGATTACTATATAAATGAAATTTTTAATTGTTAAACAAGTTTGACTCTTGACACATAACAATCAATCATTTTCAAAATTACTATATGAAAAAAATATATAATTATTAAGAAAGTTCAATACTCATCCTAATAATAATTAATTTTCCAATATTTTAAGAATAAAAATTTCAATTATTAAATAAGTATAATACTTAACATAATAATAAATAATTTTTAAGTTTATGTAATAGTTAATATTTTTTACTTTTGAATTTTTACTATTTTTATGTATTTTAATGGAGTTTTATGCATTTTTTTTATATTTCACATTGATTATCCTATAAAAAGATGCAAGAGACTATAATTGATATAATTATAAATCTTACCAAGAGTGAAAATAGTATATATATATATATATATATGAATATTTTAGATTATTGTGTGAATTTTGTTTAAAAAAAATCAATAAAATTTTATTTTATTATATATGAAATATTTTTTAAATTTTTATATTCATATAAACATTTTAAATAATTTTTTTTTCAAGTGAATTGAGGTAGTGTAAAAGATATTCAAAATAATACTAAGTGTATATTGAATTTTAATATATATTTAAATAAAAGCACTAAGTGTAAAAAAGTGTACCTGATCTACATATAATTAAATCTATTTAATACATAAAAATAATGTAAAATTCATAATTATATTAAAGAGTCAATACAAAATTCAATTGAAAAAAATTATAAAGCACTACCAAACATGTAGATCAAATAAAATTTAATAAAAAAAAATGCATGGTATTAAAAGAAATCAAGCTAAAAATGGAGTATAAAACTTAAATATATTATCTTCAACGTAAAATACAATGAATCTTCTTACCAACTCTCACTCATGCTCAAATAATGAAACTAATCTCTCAAACGTTGCGGTTGTAGAAGAATAAAATTCTTGCGCCTAGAAGGGATGTATGAGGGTGTGGGAGTGTAGTTGAGGTTATTTTAAAAGGTAAAGTTATGCTTCATTTTAGAGTCATTTAAATTTTTTAAAAAGGTTAAAACCGACTTTTCATAGTTAATATAGAGGTGGAGGAAGAATGTATGGCCGTGGAGAAAGAATTTGCCAACGAGAATCCTATGAAAGGGTTTAATTTAATTCATTCATTTCTAATAAAAAATAAAAATAAATAAATGAAAGAGTAAAACTAAAAATTAATGGAAGGAGTGAAATGAGACACGTACCATACACTAACAAAGTAATCAAAATGAGTGTTTTCCCTCACACATGATTACATATTAATTGCAACAATTCCATGTCTAAAATAAACTTTTGTATCTTTTTTATTAGTAGAAGAATATGTATTATTATATACATTGATATTTTTTTTATTAGTAGAAGTAAATCTATTATAATATATGTTGAAAATCCCACATTGACAGTAGATTAAGACATTTTATAGTATATAAGTAGGTGCAAACCTCACCTTATAAGCTGATTTTATGAGGTTGAGTTAGACTTGAAGTCCATTTCTTATATGGTATCAAAGCCATTTCGAGCATATCCTAGCGAGAGTTTGTTAGGCTTATTAGGCCACCTGCTATCAGACCATCATCGAACCACACATAATATATAGTCCCCCACACGAGTTGGTAGCCTCGACGTGAGGGGAGTGTGTTGAAGATCCCATATCGACTAGAGATTAAGACATTTCATAGTATATAATTGGGTGCAAACCTTGTTGAACAAGGTGCTTTGATGTCTCCAAATCCAAGTGGAATGCATGAAGATCTTTGTTGCTGGTTGTGTGTGTGTAGAGTAGTTGAATTTGTTAATCCACTCTAATTGATGATCCAAGGTTGTTTGATTTTAATCCTTTTGAAAAAGATGTGTTTTTAAAGGAAAGTGAAAAATCAACATGTTGAAATTTCGATTCAACCGCTTGTTTTACACTTAGTGTATTTTGAAAAGGATTTGAAAAAACTTGACTTTGGTTGACTTTGCCGTCAAACCAATTCAATCGATTGTTTCATGTTTTCAATCGATTGTTTTTCTGAAAACCTTAACAAAATTTTGTTTAGTGGCTTTAATCTGTTTTAACTTATTTAAAACTGTTTTGGTCTTGCATTAAATGCTTTGACCAACTGATTGGAGTTTAAATAAGTTGTTTTACACTCCTGGTCTTAAAACTAATTCAAGAGAAATCATTTAAATCAGGTTTCCAAGATTGCTAAAAGCTTTGGATATTTTCTAAGAGTGGAATAGGATTGTGTTGTATTCATTTTGCTTTAATATGTGATTGTACCCAGGTGTACTCATTTCTTTCTCCCTTGAATACTGTATTTTTGTGAGAATTGTCGTTGTGCAAATTTAGAGGTTGTTCTGAAATTTGTGGTGTATTTGCCAAAGGTGGAGTGTTCTTGAAGGGTTCAATATCACCACTTTGATGTGTTGTGTGTGTAATTAAGATTTTTGATGACTTAGTGAATTCTCAATGGTTGTTGAGGACTGGATGTAACTCTTGGTAAAGAGTGAACCAATATAAAACTCTTTGTGTTAATTTCTCTATCCTTCTCTCTTTTAAATCTGTTTTTGCTTTGTTTTTTAATATGGCTGGTATAAACAACTGATTTGTTTAGCAAAAACAACTGGTTGATTTTCTGCAATTATATTAAAAACAGTTTTGAAATTATTTGAACTGATTTGTAATTGATTAATTCCTTATTTTCTTTCAATCTACCTTCAATATTTGTGAAAATCTTTCATGAACAATTCACCCCTCTTGTTTAAGGCCTACATTTCTAACAAACCTCACCTTATAGGTCAGTTTTATGACGTTGAGTTAGACTTAAAGTCCACTTCTTAATAATATACATGAGATAATAGGTAGGGTATTAATAAGTTTTTAAGCACTCATACATGATTTTTTTATCCACTATAAATAAGTTATTAATTGAAGCATTTAAGGGATGCTTCAACCTTTATACAAAAATGTGTGTGCATCTAGATACGCAAAAAAAAAACTAAACCTCCTCAAAACATATAGGTATTCCTTATGTCCCTCCAAAAAATACCCATTCATATGTCTGAAAGACCTATGCTACAACCTTCAAGGTTCTAATAAGCTTTGTTTATGGCCCTACACATTGCGCCAAAAACACCTTCAAGACATAAAACTCCAACCTCAAATGGAGCAATTGCTGACGTCCACGATGTAAGGATCTCTGTCTTAGAATTTCACCAAATAATAATGTGACCAGCTTGATATTGCATTGACTTTAACACAGTTACAATATTGACATTCTATTTAAAAACCTTCATTCCCTCCTTACTCATGCATCTACTCTGTACCCAGGGTTGGTTGTCGATACAAAAAATGGTGCATCTACATACGTCCCCTTGCGCCAGTGAAAATCATATTCCTTTTAACAATTTTTGCAACTCTCTTGTATCAATTTGCATGTGAGTACTTTCACATCCAAAGGTAGAGCCATAATATACCTTTAAGACTTAAAAATGCATTGTATAGAGAGTTAAATCTTAATCACATTCACAACATTTTCAAACACAATTTTAGGCATTCTACCCAATCAAAATAAGAGAATTGGACTTTAGATATATTTTATTTTATCCATGTCCATATAGTCAGTTGTGTCATACAAAATACTTCTTGTATGTCTTTCATATCTTGCTTAAAAATTATCCTATTCCTATGATTCCAAATCATCCATATGATCCCTATCCACATTCCCTTCCATACTATTATGATTTCCAGTCAAGTCTAGGAGATGAAATTGTTGGAAATGTTCACGTAGATGTTTGTGATGTACCCCACAAATATTACAACCTTCTAACAATTTATAGTTTAGGGATACTTCAATATCAATCAATCATTAAATGGGATACTTACAAACTTTTTAGTGCCCCCTTTTAATTATACTTCAATATCAATCATTAAGATGAACTTCATATTTCCCATACACATCCAAATTTATATGGTCCTACCTGGATGACCACACATATTGGTTATATAATCCCAAAGAACAAATAAGAATTGGTACCTTCTATAAGCTAACTAAACACAATTAGAAATATTGGGTTTCTCTATCAAATATTGCATCCCATTCCATTTTTAGAATATATTCTTTTATGTTTATCATGCCCTTTTCCTATACTCTTTGGTGATCATAATAATACATACACTTGGGCATAGACACAAATCCAAATAAAAAATGTAGTTCTACTAAAGTTATAGTGCAACAAAACCCACAACTTTAAGTGTGCCCTACTAATGATTTCATCAACATCCATTTTAGCCTCTTTAAAGATAATTGCATTCATTTGATACCATATCTTATTTCCAAAATCATTAAGGTCAGGGATGCTAAACTTCTAAAAATAGGGTCTAAGTTCATTATGTTGCAGCGCACTCACTCCAACCCACTTATTACATTTATTTCATACTTGTGCAACTGAGTTGTATGTAAGAAATAGGTGACTATCTGGTTCATTCCATTCCCTACACATGACACATAAGTTGTTTTCTACCACCACCACCACTACCCCTGTAACACAAAATTTTCATTGTTGACACTTTATCTAAAAGCACTCGTCAAGCTAAATGTTGTGCAGATGGTAAAGCCTTTACTTTCCAAAACAACTTAAATAATTTTGTTTGTTTTCCCTTGCAACTATCTTCAAGTTTCTTATAAGTTGTTTTGAATGTATAAACGTCTACTTCATCATCATTCCATACCCTTTCATTCTTTATATCCTTATATATTGTCTTTTGGTTCAAATCTGGTGTAAACTCGACTACTTGTGGTTTTTTCTATTCAAACTAGTCCCTTCTCCATAGTCTCTCAGTTATTATCTAGTCATGTACCAGCCTCGTCAATTCTTAAGTTCTTTAGTTTTACATTTGTGTATCTCAAGGGAACTTATGCTTAAGAGGTACTTACTTGCACCTCATTCTTTCATATTTTCACTTCTTCCAACATATTTTTGCTAAGTATTTATCTCAAATCCCGTGTTAATCTATTTGCAACTATTAAAAGTAAAAAAAAATACAAATAGATCTCTCACCTTAAGCCTTTTGTAAGTTTTTAAACTCTTACATTTGACTCCCATTAATCAAAATCGATATTATAGATATTGTAAGCACTCTACTAACCAACCAATATTCAAAACATTCCCATATCACATACTCATAGGGTTTTTCAAAGTTTACCTTCAGTGTTACATTTTTTTTATTAGCAATGAGTTAATATAATAGAACGAGACACTTAAGGGGTGTCCCAACCCTTATACATAAACACTCCTAGTTTAAGCAAACAAAATAAGAACAAGGTTAAGGTTTAAACACTTAACACTAAAAGACTTAAACTATTAAGGAGTCCCATCCCAGAGAAAAAATCTTCACACAAATCAGCAGAAACCAAACTGATGGGATAAACAACCTAAAGTACAGCTATTAGAAGCCAAGAGGGGAGAACTCCCTCCTAATCCTTTTCACCATGACAGAGCAGTCTGTACCTTGAAACTTCAAAATTTGCCAGAGAAAAAACCCCCAGCCTCTGCTGCCAGCCTGCTTCCATGGACTCTTGCTCCTTCCTTCTTACTCCATGTCATGATCACTCCTTAGAGGCTACCGCTTCTGCCAACAAAATCTCCTACTAAGATATCTGGAGGCACCAACCCTTCAGTGTAGAACACCCTACGTCCCTTCATTTGGATCATGCTATACCTGCAAAAACTACAAAACCACGTTAGCTAGGAACTTCTTTGGCAGCTGGTACTTGTCGTCTTTAGACTTGCTCTAGCATTATTACAACCCCTACATAAGGTATATGTGCCTTGGCATCACAATTAAGCTTCGTTGGCAGAAAGAGACCCTTGAGTGCATCTTGGTTTTCATTGGTAAGTATGGAAGAAGAGTTGGCTATACATTATTGACTCACACACTCTGGCTGTAACATCTAGCATCCCTTTCCCAACCTAGCTTTGGCATCCATCACAGATATACCGTCCAAGGCACCGTGCACTTGGCAGCAGTCCACCACAGGCGAAGGAAACCTGCCCAACTTTTCCTTTATTAGAAGTAGAGATCTTCACTTGAATCTCCTCCACTCAAGGTTACCATCACCCCAACAACCATCCAGTATCTCCAGCTTAACCAGCCAAAAGAGCCAGTCAACCCTTACCATAAGCCCATCAAGCCAAAGTAGCAATTGTGGTCATGAACATTCTTCATACGCTTGGCAGGTTTTGACGACATTCGTTGCAGGTGGGACTAACACACTCTCCATACTGACCACACACATATTCATTGCTTTCTCAAAACCAGAACCGTCCACGCCAGGTCTGCTTCAAAGGTTGCAACCATACTTATAACCACATAAACATGGTTGTGTTTTCTCCAGACGTAACTCACCAATATGAGCAGAAGATTCACCCTGTTCCTAACATTAGACTCTCTAGACAGCCAGCTGATCGTGTAAAGCAGCGTGTCTTAAGACCAATCAGCATTTTAAGCAGCTAGGTCAGCAACCCATCTTATTCTCAGAGAGATTGGCTGTTGATTCAGTAACTTGGCTCCCACATAATTCCACAGCTAAGAGCCCTCTAACTAGAGATTATTATAACAGACATTAAGGTCTCCTAAACATTCTTCAAATCACTTCCAAACCTTTCTCCTGGACCTTCTTACTTAGCTTAAACCCCAATAGCTCCATCTGCTCACTGTTATGCACAACAGCTCCATCCAGCCCCTTTTTTGACTAAGAGACCGTGATTCTTATTTGCTACCATAGAATCCTATTAACTACTGGATATCTCAGAAACCTTAGATAACTCAGATAACACCTCCAGCTAATCTCCTCCTTCCATTACAAGCGGACCGACTAGGTGAGAACGTGTTGGCAGCCTGGGAGTCCTCCAAGTCTCGTTGTGTGCAGAAATCAGAGACATAGCAGCCCTGGCATGACCTTCTAGATCAGGTTCCACAAACCCTATGCACACCTAGACAAACAAAAGGGTCTCGTACGATGCAAAGAACTTGATCCAGATAACCCTACTGAACATCATGCTTAACATCATAGCAACACAGCTGCAAGTTTATCTAGAATAATTCCCACTCCCATCTAACATCAGCTCCAGAAAGTCCACCCAGATATGCAAACCAGCATAGGACAAACAAATAGACTCTAGAACCCCTGCATCAACAGCTTAGAAAGCACAACCCAAAGTGCAACCCTCTCCCCAGACCAACTACTGCACCATAAGCTTAACTCTTCTTAGCACTTAAGATCCTAGTTATAGCTTCTAATGCATAACATTGGGTTAAGGACCCAGTCCACGAAGGAATAGATGAAGGAATGCACCTTATGCTTCATCCATAACCAGGATTTGAGTTGAGCCTTCTAAAACACCTCCTCCGCATCTACTAGCCCTTGCTTGAATACAATCATGTTCCTTTGATCCCAGATACATCTAATAATAGTTGCCCAAACACCTTTCCAAACCACTTATTACTAGCTTTGCTCAGATGGAAACTCAGGAAGTGCGAGTTTAGGTCATTTTGTTGAACAAAGGAGATACCTAACCATTTGAAGCACAGTGACCAAACCTTTTGAGCGTGTTTACACTCCAGAAAGAGGTGTAGGCATGACTCCTCCTTGACCTGGCACATAGTGCAAAGCATCGTATCCATCAACACGCCTCTCCTGCTTAAGCACACCCTTGTTGGGATTCTATCCAGCAGTACTCTCCAGGCTGTCGTTACCACGTTTGGGAATGTCTTTGCCTTCCAAAGGAGAACACACACTTCAGGGTACCTCTAGATTGCTTAGCTAGGCTCTCATAAGCGGAGTTCACTTTAAAAGTCCCCTGTACTTCCTTCCCCCACAACAGCACATCCAGGACATTCTTTTTCATTAGTGCCCCAGATAGCAACGTAGCAAGATCAACTTCCATTGTACATTCCCATTCAAATCTGGCACGCCTCCACCCCAGACTCCATCTCCATTTCGAATTAATCCACACACTAACTTCACCCACTGTTTGGCCCTGATTTAAGGACAATGAATACAATCTGGGAAACATGGATTTGAGATCATTACTGCCAACCTATACTTCCTCCCAGAACTTTACTTTGTCCCCACAACCTAGTTCCCAACTTAACTCTTCTTGGAACCATCCTTTTCTTCCTCCCTCCTTGCACACTTTGGAAAGGTCTTTCCACCACCAAGATTGAAGTTTGACTAGTGTTTGGACATTTCCAGGTTCCAGCCCATACTTTGAGACCAAAATCTCTTTCCACCTCCCTTCCTCTTGAGAAATACAACGCCATCTCCATTTAGCTAGGAGGGCATGATTAAACTTGCGTATTTCTCTTAAACCTAGTCCTCCATCCTCTCTAGGCTTGCATACGTCTTTCCAATTTACCCAACAAATTGGCTTATTCACTTTTCTCCAGCCCCATAAAAACCTTCTTTGGATACTAGTAATTCTCTTACATACTGGGTCCGGTGCTTTGAAAAGAGAGAGGTAATACAGAGGAATAACGGTCATAACTAAGTTAATAAGGCAAACTCTCCCCGCCATAGATAGAAAATGTCTTTTCCACACACTGAGCCTTGTTTTTAACTTATTAATGGCTGGTTCCCAAAATTGCTTCTTCTTGGGATTACATCCCACTTCAAGGCCTAGGTATTTAAACGACAACCCCATCTAGGTACAATTCAAGGCATTTGTGTAACAAGCTACATCAATACTCTAAACATTGATGCCCGTTAGCTCTGACTTGTGGAAGTTAATCTTCAATCCTGAGGCTAATTCATAACCCCTAAGGATGGCCTTCAAGGTTACCACGTTATTAAGGGAGTCTTCAAAAAGGAAGAGAGTATCATCCACAAACTGGATGATACTCACCTCTGTCTCCTGCCTTCCAATCTTGAGACCCATCAACAAGTCAATTTTGCTTGCTCTTCTAACTAACCCAGCAAGGCCTTCAACTACAACTAAAAACAGAAAGGGTGCAAGGGGGTCTCCTTATCTCAACCCTTTTGATGGCTTGAATTCCTCCGTAGGGCTCCTGATAACTAACACAGACACAAAGGCGGATTCCAGGCATCCTTTAATCCAAACAATCCATAGGTTGTGGAACCCCATCCTGGATAGCATATCGTATAAAAATTCCAATCTAACCGAATCATATGCCTTTTCGAAGTCCACCTTTAGGCATAACCCTCTTCTCCCATTTCTCTTAAGATATTCTACAACTTCATTTGCAAATAGCACATTGTCTAAGATTCCTCTTCCTTTTACAAAAGCTGATTGACATTCATCTATCAGAGCGGGCAACACCGTCTTCATTCTAATAGCTAACACTTTAGAAATAATTTTGTAAAGCGCTCCAACTAAAGAGATGAGTCTATATTGCTCAAGCTTAGAGTAGTCCCTGACTTTAAGAACCAAAGCAATGAAGGAAGCATTACAACTCTTCGGTATACTCCTCGTTTGATGAAACAGGTTCAACGCTGCCATGATATCATCTTTTAAGAAATCCCAACTTTTCTTAATGAAGTTAAAGTTGAAGCCATCTAGGTCAGGGCTCTTTGATCCTTCACACTGCCACACTGCATCCCTAATCTCTTTCTCAGAGAACACAGCTAGGAGGCCCTCATTATCAAACAAAGATAGCGACTTAAACTCAACTTCATCCAATCTTACCCGTAGGTCTTTCGTAGCTCTATATCTAGCTTCAAACAGCTTCTGACCGAACAATGCTTGGTTCCTCACACCACTGGTCCCCCACCTGGACACCCTTTTCACTTCGTTTCTGAGTCTTCTTCACCTCACAGATAAGTGGAAGAATCTGGTACAAAAGTCCCCATTCTTAAACCAGCTTGCTCTCGCCTTTTGACAGCTGAGGGATTCAATTTTCTTATCATTCTCTTTCAGGCGGCTGACCAACTTCAGTCTTTTCAACCTGTCATTTTCCAAAAGTCCCCCAAATCTCGGCAGTCTAAAGCCTCTAGATCCTGTAGAATCCTCATCTTTTCGTTGTCAAGGTTGCTAAAGACATCCCTGTTCCAAGACTTCAGTTCTGATTTGAGGAGTTTCAGTTTTTCTTTAACCTTCGTCATGCCATACCCCTGCACCGAGTAGGAATGCCATTTGTCCTGCACCATCCTGTTGAATCCTCACCTCAAGAACCAAGCATCAATGATTCTGAAAGCTTTAGGACCCCAGTCCTTCTCCACAGACTTAACCACCAGAGCATAGTGATCTGACACCTCCCTTCGTAGGACATATTGTTTACTCATAGGCCAAAGTTATAACCATTCTTCATCTACAAGCACTCTATCTATTCTACTCTTTGTCATTCCATCAGGTTTGAACCACGTAAACGTCTTCCCTACTAGAGGTAACTCTAATAGGAAGATTGAGTCAATGAAAATATTAAAGGCAATTAGCTCGTTTGACTGCTTTCCCCTACCACTGATGCCTTTACTTTCACTTCTACTTCTTACCGCATTGAAGTCTCCACAGAAGCACCAAGCTGCTTTGCTTAAAGCCAATTTTGCTTTAACAATATCCTCTCATAAAGTCTTCTTCCCATTCAACGAGCATGGAGAGTAGACATTTACCACTGCACACCTAGAGGACGTTTTGATGCATTGGCCATAGATGATAATGAAGCCTGTTCCCATCAGATGACTTTCGTAATCAAAGACTTCTTTATGCCACATAGACAGTAAGCTTCCACTTCCATCGTCACCTTTGTTGTGAATCCACCCTACATTGTTATCCCCCCAAAGAGAAAAACACCTTGCATCCAAGAGCTCTTTGGATTTTGTTTGCACACAGAAAAAATCTGCTCCCTCCTTTCCTATGGTTTGTCTCATATATCTTGCTTTGGTACCTCCCTCCAAACCTCTTATATTTAAGTTTACTATAATCATGCAAAACCATCCCCCTTACCCTCCTCAACGCTTTTCATAAACTCCAAATCTCTTGCTTCCAGGCATGAATATTCCTGGATTACCTCTTGTTCATCCAATCGACACGTGATCCCTACACACCTACTAATCTCCCAGAGTCTGGACGGTTCCGCCACCGGTTCGGATACAAACAACCGTTGATTACAATTGTCAATATCCCCATCAGAGAGAGATACTGAGGACATACCTTGTCTGGATTGAGAAAGAATTCCAGCCTGAGAGGATTTTGTGGTTAATCTTGCAGAACGCCTAGGGTGAGAGTTTGACACTCCCAATTCCAATAGACCTTTCTTCTTACATCGGCGCTGTGGGGTTTTTGGGAGTTTTCCCATTATTGCTTCAGCTTCTTCTGGGCTTGACGAAAGACCTCCACCTTCGCATAACACCCCTGGTCCAATTGCAATTGCCTTGACTTCGCAATGGTTACTACGGTTGTTCAGCTCCACTCGTGCCTTCGTCTCCATCCCATTCTCCACACCGATGTTGCCATTGCTGTTTGTCTCCTTCGAGGCCTGCTGCTCGTCCTGGGGGGTGTTCACCTTCGGACCGCCTTGAGAGCCCCCATTTCCGTCCGACCCACTTCCTTCCTCACTCTCCGACCCGTAGTCTTCGTGTATTGGTCCTGACTCGGATCCGCCAACTCTCGCTACCGCCTGACCCTCACATTCATGTGCCTCCAACTTCTTACTCTGGCCCAAACCCACTTCGTTTACTCTGAAAGAAATCATTCTTTCTATGTCCACCACAACTTTCGCCAAGTCAGCATGTGTACAAGGTATATTAGAGGCAAACCCACAGGTTTGATCCAGAGCGTCGACAATCCTAGGTTCCTCCAAAGCCTTCTGCCTCTGTGTTTCCTCATTCATGTAAGGTTTTCCACCTTTTCTATAACATGCTCTGCCATTTGAGAAGGTTTCCTCAAATAGAACGTTTGACTTATTCTTGTCTTCGCCTACCCTCTTTCCTTCTCTGACCTCCTTTTTGGTTAATCGGAATTCCTCAACCCTGTAGCTGCGCTCCTCCTCACCACTTCCCACAGAGAAGACATATACTTCAACAAAAGTATCTGATGATGAAATGTTATCGGAAGACTCGTAGCTATTGTGAGAATCTTTGCACTGATCAGGAGCTGGAGATTCCTCAACAACAAAGATACTTAGCATATGATAATTAATTTTCATCTTCTTTGCAACCCTTACAAAGCGGTCAAACTCTAGGCGAATTTTCAGACGAGCGTACTGAAGATTTTCCCACAGCATTGTGGCATTGCCTATAGAGATAAGAGTGGTTGCATCCCCCACCACTCTTGCAAAGCAGTCTTTGTTCCGTAAAGAGATCGACAAGCCATAACACCTTACCCAGACTTCTTTGTGACTCGCTACCTGTGCCGCTGACCATGGTTTGATACTTACAAACAAGCTGTCAAACCATTCTCTATTCAACTTTAGCAGTTCCTCCATGGTTTCACCTTCTCTAGGTGTTAGGAGTATAAGGTTGTCCCCCATAGGTCTCACTCTTACCATGTTCATTCCACCTCTCACGAATTCTTCTCCCAGCAGTTCGAAGTTTAAACCAGCCTTGTAAAGACCTACTGCACTACACTCCATCCACGGTAAGGTAAGAGTCTGTGTTTTGAAGCCTACTTCCTTCCAGTCCCTTTTTGCATACCCTTTAACAGCTTCCGCATAAGATTTTGTCTCCCTTTTTCCTTCCAGACCTCCTTCCCTTTCTTGGTCGAGTTTCCGAAGGTATCATCTGTCTTCATCTTTTCATATTTGGGCCTCACCGTGTTCAGTTGTCGTGCATCCTTTCTTTCCACCCTGTAGTGCTCCCCTTGTTGATGGTGGTATTTCAGAATGTTTACGTTGAATTTTGTATTCCCTACGTAGATCTGGTCAAGCTCCCTCTCCAGCTTCCCCGCATTTCTCACGTCAAAAAACCTCACGAATCCGAATCTTCTACCCCACCAATTGAGTCTTCACGAGATGAAGACTTCTTTCGCCCTAGTCCATCTTTGAAAAATTTTCAACATATCCATTTCTCCAAAGCCGTTGGAGAAATTGGAAAAGAAAAACGTTGGGAAGTCTTTATGCTTAACAGGACCATGGCCACTACGCCTTACCTCATCGTGTGTTCTGCTTCCTCTTCTCCCCATTGATACAAAAATGGTGAATATAAATGCCTACCTTCAGTGTTACATACTCATATATTTTTTTTATGTCATAGTATTTATAATTTTATATTTGAGCCTAGATTCGTTTCGGATAATTTCTTTTTCCATGGTGAGTTAATGCCAGGATCAACCATCGTGGAGCTGCCATGAAATCCACTGGACACGTACCAAATGCCAGCTGCAAAAGAGCTTTTTTTTGGCTGCAAAAGGGATTTTTGGAGAAAGCAAAACGAGTTCTACGATGAGTTATCTTCATTAGTTCAACATCACGCCACTCATAATTATATAGTACTGTTGCTTTCAAACTTTAGTCTACATGTAACTTCACCTTAATGAAAAGACCATTTGACTTTGAAGAATAACCATCGTGGAGGAAAAGTTTTCGCTTCCTTCATCTGTGCACTGTTTTGGAACAACGTACATTACTACATTAATGTGACTTCCCCCAAAGGACGAATGAATTTGCCAGACAGATATAATATTCCCAGAATCCCTTTACAATTTTTATCCATTTCATACATGATTTGTGTGTGTTGCTAAATAATATCTGAAGAAAGTGAGTAAGATTAATAATTATATAATTCAGATATAATCATTTTCTTTAAATATTTAATCAGTATCATAAGGACTTTTACTCTTTATATTTATATATATAAAAAAGAAAATCTGTTGTAATAATTTATGCTATGTTTGATAGTGTGGAAGAAAAAAAAAAGAGTAGAAGAAGGCTGAAGTTAAAAAATTGTGCGAAGTTTGAAAACAAAGAAATGATCGGTTTTTTCTTTAAATTATGATTAGCCTTTATTAATTAAGCATAAAATATTTTTTCTTTTTTCTTTTTATTATATTTTTTTCACCAAACATAAAATTTTATCAACGATTTTTTATAAAAATTATAAGAAAATAATATTTCTACTAAGTTTGTAAAATTTTAAAAAATATTGTCAAAACAAGTTGCACAAAATATAGAAAATTATAGTAGTGTTACATGTTTTTTTCCATGTCTTATTTGCTTCAATCTCTATTAAATAAAACCCAAATGAATATCTATATTACGAGATATTAATCTCTAATTTAGTCAAGAGATATGTAGAATGCTTATCACAGGATTAACGTATAATTATTTTTGTCTCTACATTAAGATTAATATTGTTAGTATGGTAGTTTTTTAAACAAATCAATTTAATCTTAAGGTTTTTAAAATAATATGCAATTTGGTTTTTCTATTAAATTTTCACAAGCAAAACTAACTTTTAATGTGGCACATAATAGGGGACAGTAATGCATATGTGGACTCCACGTGTTATCTACATAAGAACCCTAAGTCTCTTCCCTTCTTTGTCACCCTCACAGTAACAGCACTGCACCTCCACGTTGTCGGCTCAGCCTTCACTATCGCGCCCTCAATTCAACCCTCGTTATTGACCTCGGCCTTCGTTGTCTCTGTCACACGCATATCCTTTCTTGCCTTGTGTTCTCTGCCTCGGCCGTCGCCTCCTCCATCGCACGCACATCCTCTGTCCAACCTCTCTGATGCGGGATGCCTCGTTGCTGCGAGATTTGCCGCTAAGTCTTTGGCCACTCACATCTTTATTGTTATTTATCTTTTTTAATCTCTCATTCTATTGAATGTTCTACAATACTCCCAAAATCAAATTCATAATGTTCTGCAATACTCTCAATGTTTCCAAAAGCTTCTTTAGCGGTCTCTCGATGACGGTCTTGCCACCGGAGAGTAAAGGTTTATGAGATTGCGAATTTATAATTCGATTGGAAACAAAGAAGGAGGATTGAAAAGGAAAATGAAAGGGTGAATTTGAGGGTTAAAAAATGAGGATCAAAATTGTTTTTTTGTTGTGATGCATGATATGATAAATCATGAAGAAGAATTCATTGTTGCGAAAGTAACCGCTGAAGGAAGATGGTTAAAGTTGGGATAGAGAAGGTGATAACGAGACTCTGACGTGGAGACATGTATGCATAAAAGTGTCAATCACTTGTCACATCTTCTGTAGTTAACGTCGCTAGTGAAAATTTAATAGAAGAGACCAAATTGTATACTTTTTAAAAAATCTTAGGACCAATTTTTTTTTTAAAATTACAATATTAAGTTTAATATTGACCCTAAATGTAGGAAAAAAAAATTAAACCTAGAATTAATAATAAAAAAGCTTGTATCTAAAACTTTTTTCTAGAGTATACTAAAATCAAAATGAAATAAAATTAATAATATGCATGTATGTCCATTTTTTTCTTAACTTTTTAATGAATGTGGTAGCAACATTGATTATATGAGCAAAAGCTAATATTGGGAGGAAAGTAAAGACTTGTTAGTGGATACATGAGTAGCAAGGACGTGTTGATATATAATTGGAAGCCACATGCATATATATATGGCTATAGTTATAGTTAGGTAGTTATTAGGTGAATTAAGCTAGGAGTAGAATTAGGGCTAGCTTTTTTTGTTGTTATTGTTTGTTTCAGAAACTTTTCTCACAACTATGCGTATCGTTTGAGATAAGTATAAGATGTGGTGTTTATGAATTAGGAGTTCAATAATGAAGACAATCGAATGCATGCATGGCCCGCTACATATACGACCACAGCCGCATTACTCGGTAACTTTGTTCATTCTCACGCGTTGCTTCATTAATACAAGGACGTGAAGACAAGGTTGTTTGTGTATAGTTATAGTGTGTACTAAGTAGTGGTGGTGACACTAATTAGGTTGTATATATATGTACTACGTTAATGCTTTTGTAAAGAAGAAAAGAAGAAGAAGAAGAACGTGATGAGAGAGGCATGATTTACTCGTGCAATAGTCCTTTTATTTGGACGCTTTCTTTTGTCTTCTGCAGGGATTCCATGTTTATATTCTTCAAATACAATTCTTTTTCTCAAATATATATATTCTAATCAAAATACATTTCTTTTTCTCAAATATATATATTCTAATAAAAAATTTTATTCTTGTCTTAAAGTCCGATTAAATGATATTATTAAAGTCAATAATTATATCTGAGATATTATTTTTTTAGAATTTGTAACTTCTTAGTAGTATTATTCTTAAAACTTGTCTTTTGAAAAATTAAAAAATGAATGTATATTTAAATTATTTTTAATTTTAATTTTTAAATGATGTGAAATTATTGGACGAATCGAAATAAGAAATAAAATATGATGATGTTGTTTATTTAAATTTATTTTTAAATAAACGTTGAATTCAATGATAAATAATAAAATCAATTTAACAAATTTTTATACTAAAAAAATAAACTTTAACCTCAACTGTATAGACATCAGAATTCTAATTTAATTTAATTTTTAATATATATATATATATATATATATATATATGGAAGAGTAAAATTAAGATAGGGTAAAGATTGGTGTAGTTGCATGGTTTTATTGGAGTTTAGAATTCAGATTATGAAACTGAAGCGTAGTGGCAGTGTGAGACCCACAATTTATATGCTTATGAATGAGCCAAGCTAACAAGTAGCCAGTACTTGTGTGGTCCAATGGCGTGCAACTGCATATTTGGAACTAATTAGGATTCAAATACTTTTATTCTATCAGTCTCCGAATAATTGCTCTTCAATTTTCTTTCTCCTAACTCCTATAACTCACGACTTTCAGGCATCTGTTTTTTACTATACCAAATATGCCACTCTTTCCTTTTATAACAGAAATATCAATTCATACCAAATATCCATGTATATACATATTTATATGCTTCATTTTATGTTAGGATGTTGATTTTACGTTTGGAGTAATTTAGATAACCTTTTTCAGTTCAATGTATTTTTAACTTGTTTTTTATAATAAAATATTTAAATATATCATATTACCTTAGCATAATTAATTAAAATTAATTTTACAAGATTAATTTCATCCGAACTTATTTAAATACAGTAATTGGCTGAGGAAAACTTATAATTAAATAAAATATTGTGAGAAATTCAAGTGTGGAGTAATGAGTCTCACATTGAGTAGAGATGAATGAGGTGAACATACGTAAACAAAACGACCTACAAATATAATGTTTAGAGGTTTTTAGTTAAAAATAGTCTTAATGTCTTTTATATATGAGTTGACTTATGATTGAAGACTAATTGAATTTGTCTTCTAAATTAGTACAAATTCTTTCTTCATTCCTAAAACTCAACAAATTCAACAATTGACACCATCCAAGAGGATGAGAAGTTTAATTTCTATTAATAATTAAAAAAATGATGTTAATTGATATATGAAAACAAATGAATGAGATAGTTATATTATATAAGGGGAAATATCCACAAATCTAATATCTAAAAATATTTTTTATTGTCAGCAAAAAACGAATAAAATAATAAGATGTATTTCAAGGATACATCAACCTTTATATAAGGCTCTCAGCTTAACCCCCAAACAACATGTGAGAAACCTAGGAATAGACACCTTAAACTCGATCTACTAGCTCCTAGAAACATTGATTGACGTCATGCAAATCAAAGACTCAAGAAACCAATCTGAATACGAAAAACTTACACCACACACTTTAGACAAGACCCATGACCAAGCCTTCAACTGAGTCAGAGTGAAAATTTCAAAGTGGTCTATCCTACCGCCTTTAAAAATCTTCTTATTCCTATGAATCCACAACTCTCCTACAATTGTTATCCACACACCTCTCCAAATCTTATTAACGATTTCCTTGACTCCATTCATCCTGAAATCTTCAAAATATTTTTTTGGCTTGCTATGCCCAATCTCGAAATTATTAGTTAAAGATAATGTAGTATTTTTTTTTATATAAATTGATTAATGACTTGAAACTCGTTGAATGTACGTCTCTATTGAATTTACATCTCCTAAATTAGGTACCCACCCTCTTAAATAGATTTGAAAGTCAACAAACTCAACAATTTACATCGTGCAAGTGAAGGAGAAGTTTAATTTCTATGAATAATTATAAAAAACTATAATCGATGAAGGAATGAGATAGTTATATTATTCAGTGTAACTTTTTGAGGCATCAGATGTTTTTGATGATATAAGTGATTTGAGGTACAGACACATCTTTTGTGGACCAATGATACAATCATTTTTTCGGCCACCATGTCAATGACACTGTTGCTTCCTTTGATAACCGTGATCATTGCTTATCCCTAGTCACTATTCTGATTTTGTATAATTAATTACGTTTTTAACTTTTTGAATTAAGGTGTATACATTGTTCGCAATTTTAATTATATGAAGTTTACCTTTGATATTTTCTATTATTCAAATTAAGTAACTCTTCTTAATATTCTTTTTTAAATAAAGAAATTCTCTTTTTTATTGAAAACAATCATAAAATAAAATGTTTTAAGTTTTCTTTCTCTCAAAACTGAATACCAATCCAAATATTCTCACTAAAATAGAGTGTGAATTTTTCAAGCAACAAAATGATTCCAATAATTCGTTCTTGACAACTTTTTAAACAAAACAACCTTGTGTTTGAAATGAATCTATAAGGACGTGAAGCATTTTTAGTTCAATTGACAAATAAATGAATGGGTAGTTTTCAATTGTGCTTAACTTCAAAAGTTAATTAATTTCTTGGACAAATTTGGGTACTTTTAAAATCAATAAAATTCTATAAGCAGATATAAATAGTCAAATTCCAATCGTGAAAATTTTAGCTTATTTTTATTTTGACATACAACTGATCAAGTTATAAAATCAGCGTCTAACTTTTTTACCCAAATCAAAGAATTATCTTAGTAGCTTTAATTAGTAAAGTCTTAACTTTAATGAATAAATCAGTGTGTATATATTATATATGATCATTTTAATTACATTTTGTTAAAAAAAATCAAATTTTATGTAAATTTGAAAATATATGTTAGTGATTATTAAGTTTCGATAATGATTGCCGACATAATTTGCTTACAAGAGACTAAATGCGCCGAGATTAGTAAGGAGTTGGGTTTCCTTCTGTGGGAATCTAATGATATTGGGTGGATTGAGGTTGGTGCTAGTAATAATGCAGGAGGGATCATAACTATGTGGAGAAATAGCCAATTTCAACTCGTCAACTCTGTCAGAGGCAACAATTTTTCTGTTGTTGAAGGGGTGTGGAAGGGCGGTGGAGGGGTTCTAGTTTTAATAGTTAATGTCTGCAGTCCAAGCTTTTTGAGGGAAAAGAAGGTTCTCTGGGAAGAGATCAGTGAGTTCAGACGGCTTCAGAACAATAAGGTGTGGTGTGTAATTGGAGACTTTAATTCTGTTAGAAGACAAGAAGAGAGAAGGAATTTGTCCTTAGCGTCTGACTACAACAGAGATATCAAAGGGTTTAATGACTTTATTGAAAAGTCTGAGCTTATGGATGTACCAATGGTAGGTAGAAATTTTACTTGGTACAAGGCGAATGGGTCATTTAAAAGTAGAATTGACAGGGTCTTGGTGTCCAAGGAATGGCTGGATGTGTGGTCGGATTGTAAACAATTTGTCTTAAGTAGAATTGTTTATGATCATTGCGCCTTAGTGTTTAAGGACTCGAAAGTGGATTGGGGTCCGAAACCGTTTAGAAGTTTGGATGCGTGGCAGGGTGATGGGAGGTTTAAAGATTTTGTCAGGAGCAAGTGACATAGTTACGAGTTGCAGGGGGAGGCATGTTTGTTTTTAAAGAAAAACTAAAAAAGCTGAAGGTGATTTAAAATTCTGGAATAGGGAGGTCTTTGGTTATGTGAACCTTGAAGGGGATAAAATGATCAAGAAAGTACAAGAGTTGGATGCAAGAGATGATGAAAGTGATATCGATGAGCATGGAAGGGAGGAGAGGCGGGTGCTGCTGGCATAATATAGTCGGTTCCTCTTTAAGCAAGAAGCTATTTTGAAGCAGAAAGCTCGCCATTAGTGGTTGCAACATGGGGATCTTAATACAAGCTTTTTCCATTCGGTTGTTAAGTGGAGGAGGGCGAGAAATGGTTTAAATGGAGTTTTCGTGGACAACCTATGGTGTGATAATAAAGAGGTGGTAAAGGATAAGGTTAGGAATTTTTTTAAATCTCGGTTTGATGGAGTTGACGGAGTTCCTGTCAGATTGGATAATGTTGCTTTCAGCTCAGTTTCTGGGGAGGAAAATAGAATGTTGTGTTAGGTTTAATAGTGCCAAAGTTCAAGAGGGGGGTGAATTGACCTTTTAAAACTTTCTCGCAGAAACAGTGTTTAACACAGTTTACAGAAAATAAATCGATTTATGTGAAAATGAACAGATTTATTTCAGCACTGTTTTTGTTTGAAAATCGTTTATACAGCAAGGTTAATCACAAGATTATGCAGATAGATTTTCCAGATGCACACACACTGATATTAGAATGAAAAAACCAGTGAAACACAAAAACCAGCAAACCTTAATTCCAATTCGTGTGTTTTAGGTTCAGTTAAGGGCTTGACAATTAGTGAGACAATTTATCACACACAACCTGTTTGATTAGCCTTTAACAGATTGTCAGTGTTCTTATTGAAATCAGACAGTTTACCAGGAATTAAGAACAATGAATCACAGAACAGCAAGCTTCAACTTTAAGCAATTGTTTAAGGTTCAATTAATAGCTTTGACAATTTCTTGAGCAACCTATACCAATCAATCTGTTCCAGTGGCTTTTAGCAGATTTTATATGTTCTTATCAGATTCAAACAACTTTTTCAGAAATTAAGAACAGTATGCACAGTGCCCAGAAAGAACAGATTTATTTTCAATAGAACAGATTTATTTCTTTGCTGTTTTATCAATTATGCAGAAACGAAATTGCAAAGAGTGAGAGAAAATGAACACAAGCAGTTATACTGGTTCACTCAACTGAGCTACATCCAGTCTTCACCAAAACCAGGTGGAAATCACTAAAACACAGTACAACCAAGTACAATTCCCACTGTTCTTGAAACCTACAAGAACTTAGGTACTCTTGCTGAAAAAACCTATTTCAGCTCACACACACACTCTCCAAGAAAATCTATCAAGAAGAGTGTTCAACCAAACAATTACAAGAAATGAGAAGTGAAACGACTACACTTGATTGAGGATACAAAGATCTGCCTTAAACCAGTAGGCAAGATTGCTAGAACAGTAGCTGCACCTCACACCAAGCTTTTGGAACCAAACCAAGAACAAGCACTTTGTGATTTTCGAAATCTTTGAAGAACAAATGCTAATCCTTTGTAAACACTTAACTCTCTGCTGTCAAAACTTGTTTTTGCAAATGTATGAATTAGTATTAAACTCAGAAACAAGTTTGCATTTTATAGAAAACCAACTTATAACAGATTTTTGAAAAACAGTTAAAGCTGTTATAAAATGAACAGATTGAAAATAAAATGAACAGATTTATTTTCAAAAGCAGTTAGAGAATTTGTTAAGTGAGGAGACTTAGTCAACCATTCTGGTGCTGAGATAAAACTGAAAAACGTTTAAGCTTGACATGGCACCAGAGACAAAAAGAATCTATTCATTTACAGATGAACAGATTTATTTTTCAAAACGAAAACAGAGAAAGTTTAACTATTTAAAACTCAGTCGTTTTGAAAAGAAGAAGACTTAGTCAAAATACCTGATGCACAAAATCTAATTTTTACAAGACTTAGCCAAGGCATCAGTGTAAAAATGAATCTATTTATTTAGAAAAGAACAGATTTATTTTTATGTAGTAAACGCGTTTTTTGTAAAACATGTGAAAAACAGTTTAAGAAAACTTATGCTTGTTCTTATCACATGGCCAGTGGTTATGAGGTGAGTTACTCAGCAAAAAGCTCACTCTTAGACAACCTCTAGGCACTACCTAAGACACACTTAAAGCAAAGCAAAATACAAATGAAATGTACATATAAGTCTTCATCAAACACAATCTTGAAGGGGCAGCAACCATCTTCAACATGTTGGTCGAAGATATATCTGAAGAAGAAGTTAAATTTGCAGTTTGGAGTTGTGAAAGCTCGAAGAGTCCCGGTCCCGATGGCTTTAACTTTGGCTTTTTAAAGTTCTGTTGGGAGATTTTAAAAGAGGATGTTCTGAAGGCAGTGAATGAGTTTGCAGGTGGAGGAAGTTGGCCTAGGGGGTCAAATGCGACTTTCATCTGTTTGGTTCCCAAGATAGACAATCTGCAACAGCTAAGTGACTTCAGACCTCTTTATTTGGTTGTTTGTTTATACAAAATTGTTTCAAAGGTTTTGTCTCTTCGGTTGAAGAAGGTGATGAGTAACTTGATTGATTCATGGCAATCTGCACTTTTGGAAGGAAGGGGATTATTGGATAGTGTCCTCGTGGCAAATGAGGTTTTAGAGGAGGTGAAGAATAGATGTGTTTACTTTAAAGTTGATTACGAGAAGGCCTATGACTCTGTAAGCTGAGAGTTTTTATTTTACATGCTTGGAAGGTTAGGCTTTTGCGAAAAATGGATCAGATGGATTAAATCATGTTTGGAATCCTCCTCTGTGTCGATGTTTGTAAATGGGAGTCCTACCTCAGAATTCTGCCCAAAGAGGGGTCTATGTCAAGGCGGCCCTCTTACGCCTTTCTTGTCTCTTATTGTGGCGGAAGGATTGGCAGGTGAATGATACAAAAGTCTGGAGGTTGGGATACAAAAGATTAAGGTAAACATGCTTCAATAGGTGAATGATACTCTGTTTTTATGTGAAACGAATTTTAAATGGGTTTGCAATTTTAAAGTCATTATGCACTGTTTTGAATTAGCCTCTGGTTTGAAGGTTAATTTCTCGAAGAGTAGAATTGGAGAGGTGGGGGTTGACTGTTAGAATATATGGCCTAAAACAAGAGGGAGGGGCGGGGGGTGAATTGTTTTTAGAGGATTTTCGCAAACTTTGAGTGTATAATGAAATTCAATGCTGAATTACAGAGAAAGAAATCAAGGAAACAAAGAAGCAAAACTGTTTTAAGATTATATCAGAAAAACAATCGGTTGTTTATACCAGTTAGAACATAAACAACTTAAAAACAGAATTTAAAGAGTTAAGGATAAGAGATAAGCACACAAACAATTTATACTAGCTCACTCTTACACCAAGAGCTACATCCAGTCCCTAAAAACCACTGGGTATTCCACTATTCAATCAAAACCAGATTACAAACACCACACACCAAAGTAGTGACCTTGAACCCCTCAAGGAACACACTACCTTTGGCAAACCACATCAAGAATGTTGATCTTGAACACCTCAAGAACACACAACACTCCTTGGCAACACAATTACAGAAATACAGTAATCAAGGAAGAAGGGAATAGAATACACCTGGGTATTACAAAGCTTAAAGTTCAGAGTTACAACCCAATCCTATTCCACACACTTAAGAATGATCCACAACTCTTTCAATTCTTGGAAAAACTGTTTTGATAAACTCTTTCTCTTACTCCAAGATTAGGGGCGTAAAACCACCTTTATATAGACCACCCAAGTGGTCAAAAGCATTTAATAAAGGAGCCAAGTTAGTTAGGATCATTTAAAACATATTAAAACCGTTTAACAAAATTTTGTTAAGGTTTTCAGGAAAACAATCGGTTGTTTTGTCGAAACAATCGATTGTTTTGGTTTGACAGCAAAGTCAACCAAGTCAAACAGCTTTCAACCTTTTTCAAAAACTACTAAGGTAAAACAACCTGATGAAATTTTGACAGCTTTTTAGAAAACACATCTTTTCAAAAGGTTAAAGATTCAAATGAACTTGGATCATCTTAAATAGTGAATTAACAAGTTTCAAACAACTAGACAACACACACACCCAACAACAAGGTCTTCAAGCTTTCCTCTTGGATTTGGAGACATCAAAGCATCTTGTTCAACATTGATCACACTATGATCCAGCAGTATGCAGCAATCCTTAATTGCGAAGTTATGAAAACTCCTTTCAAATATTTGGGGTTGCTCGTGGGGGGGAGCCACAAGAGAGTCTCGTTCTGGGACAGTGTGTTAGAAAGAGTTAAGAGCAGCTTGGGTAGATGGAAAGGTAGATTTCTCTCGTTGGCCGGGAGAGTTTGTCTTATTAAGTCGGTTCTTTCTGCTATTCCGCTATTTTATTTATCTATGTAGAAGTTGTCTGATGCTGTGTTAAAGGAGATTGAAAAAGTTCATAGAAGGTTTTTATGGGGCTGGGGATCTGAAGGAAGGAAAGTAGTGTGGGTTTCGTGGAAAAAGGCTTACGAGCCTAGAGAAGCTGGTGGTCTTGGTATTTTGAATTTAAGGTTTTTCAATGCGGCTCTGCTGAGAAAATGGATTTAATGTCAGGAGACTGAGAAGGGTGGTTTGTGGAAGGAAATCCTTAAGTCTAAATACGAAGGTTGGAGAAAATTGCAAGAACAAAGGAGTAATGCTAAGGAATCCAGCTGGTGGAGAAACTTGAAGGGGTTTGAGGGATGGAGGAATGGGGTAGATCCTTTGAGAATTGTTGCGAGTGGAGAGTGGGAAACGGGAAGGATGTCTTGTTTTGGAAAGATGTTTGGGTGGGCAACGAAGATCTGAAAAGTAAATTCCCAAGATTTTTTTCTTTGTGTGGTAATAAATAAGGTAGTGTATAGTCTTGCGGGGAGTGGGTTAATGATAGATGGGAGTGGAAGTTAGTCTGGAGGAGAGGTCTGCTTGATTGGGAAATCTTTCAGGAAGTCCAACTGTTACAAGAAGTGCATGGAAAGACCTCTGTCTTGAACAACACTCCTTGGTAAACCAACTACAGAAATACAATAATCAAGGAAGAATGGAATAGAATACACCTGGGTATTACAAAGCTTAAAGTTCAGAATTACAACCCAATCTTATTCCACACACTTAAGAATGATCCAAAGCTCTTTCAAATCTTGGAAAAACTGTTTTGATAAACTCTTTCTCTTACTCCAAGATTAGGAGTGTAAAACCACCTTTATATAGACCATCAAAGTGGTCAAAAGCATTTAATAAAGGAGCCAAGTTAGTTAGGATCATTTAAAACATATTAAAACCGCTTAACATAATTCTGTTAAGGTTTTCAGGAAAACAATCGGTTGTTTTGTCGAAACAATCGATTGTTTTGGTTTGACAGCAAAGTCAACCAAGTCAAATAGCTTTCAACCTTTTTCAAAAACTACTAAGGTAAAACAACTTGTTGAAACTTTGACAGCTTTTTAGAAAACACATCTTTTCAAAAGGTTAAAGATTCAAATGAACTTGGATCATCTTAAGGAGTGAATTAACAAGTTTCAAACAACTAGACAACACACTCACCCAACAGCAAGGTCTTCAAGCTTTCCTATTGGATTTGGAGACATCAAAGCATCTTGTTCAACAATCTCCCCCTATTTGATGAAGACAAATCCCTGATTTGTTTGTGTTGTTGTTTTTTAACTTGATAGATCCTGCAAAACAGAATTTGCGCATATACAAAGCAAGTATACCAGTAGGATACCAAGGCACACAAAACCAATATTTTGCATAAGCCATTTTGTAAAGAAAACCAGAAAACCAATGCCAAACATAGTATTGTGTGCAGCATAACTAAGG